>NC_056741.1:428704579-428837052 GCF_019279795.1 Protopterus annectens
TACTGGTAGAGCTAGCAGATGAAAACAATTAGAAACAGGCAATTACACAGGCAGAATACTAGCCCAGCCCAGCACTTAAAACACTGCAAGATAGGAGTAAGCTAGTAGAAGTGAAAACTGAAAAAGCTGCACTCACACCAAACATGCTAGGGGCTGCCATAGTTGTTATAAGGAGATATAGGAGACTTGCTGAGGGTGGTGACAATGCAAATGCTGCCAGACAACCCACAGTGAGAAGACGGAGAAGAGTGTACAGGCCCAGGGTCACCTACCAGGGCTTACATGAGCTGGAGATAGTGGAGCGCTATAGAGTGGACAGAGACCTCCTGCAGCAAATTGTTGAGCTGTGCAGGCCATGCCTCACACACAGAACCAACAGAGAGGAACCCATCCCAGTGGAAACCAAGGTATGTGTTGGCCTAAGAATACTAGCAACAGGTACCTTCCAGAGACCAACTGGTGATATGATGGGGATATCACAGGCATCAGCCTCCAGGGTACTGCACCAGTTCCTGGATGACATGTCAGCACATGTCGGTGAGCATGTATATTTCCCCAATGCCCATGAGGTATTGGCCAGCAATATGCATCTCTTCCAGCAAATAGCGGAATACCCTGAGGTAGTGGGTGCAATAGACTGCACGCACATACGCATCAAAGCACCAGCCGGTGAGCGGGGTAGGGCCTACATTAACCGCAAGGGCTTCCCCTCCATCAACTGCCAGGTCATGTGTGATGCCCAGGGCATAATAATGAATGTGTGTGCTGGCTGCCCTGGGAGCTACCATGATTCCCATATCTGGCATTTGACGCAGCTGTACCAGACATTTGCCAATGGGGACATCCCACATGGTCACCTAGTGGGGGATGCAGGATATGCACTGGAGCTGTGGCTGATGACACCCATCAGAAACGCAAACACACCTGAACAGGAACACCATAATGAGGCACAAGCACAAACATGTAATGTAATAGAGTGTGTATTTGGGCTGCTCAAGTCATGGTTCCAGTGCCCGGACACATCTGGTGGAGCCTTGCAGTACTCACCAACTACATGTACCCAAATTTTCATGGTATGTGCTATGCTACATAATATGATTCTGCAAAAACAGCTGCAGCAGGACCAGCATAGGGCCGGGACAAACAGCCCCCCACCATTGCCAAGGCCATCACAGGCAGAGATTGACTCGGAGGAGGAACAACCTGAGCCTGCCCCAGTAGGCAGAAGGAGGCATGCCCAGTATGCCTTGGCCTTGGCAAAGAGGCAACACATAGCACATACACTGGCTTAGTAGGAACCCTGGGAATGATACCCCTCTCTGACTCACTCATATAGTAACAGGGATGCCTAACATGCACAACCTGCTCTCAAACATGTACAGGGAGTGTAGTATGTGCATCCGACAGAGGCAGCCCTGCAGCACCACCTGAGGCAAGATTGACATGTGTTAAGCAATGTAACACCATCTAGTATATGAAAACATGAAGACCTTGCCTAACATCTCACCCTCACCAAGCATGATGCCACACTATGAAGACAACAAGATCAAATACAATAATTGGCTGAGGTATTGCTGTTAGCAAGGGGGAAGACATGGCTGACAGCCTGGGCTGACATGCCAAGCAAGACGTGATGCCCCACCTGCTAGGGATGGCACGCACCCAGCACACCTGGCTGTGTGGATACTGGCAATGGCTGTTGTCACCCCCACTGTGCCTTCAATAGGTAAGTCCGGAAACACAAACCCACCACCATAGGTAGCACAAGGGATAATAACCTGGACGTAATGCTACCCAATGCCAGAAGTCTAACCTGCAAGGTGCATGCAGACCAAACCCACCACAGCATGGAGAATGGTAATATGTGTTCTGTAACAGAAACCTGGGTCAAGGCCCAGAAGAGCACCCTAATACTACCAGGTTATGCCTCATACCATGCTCTACAGCTCCAAAACATGGAACACATGACAATAGGAGTGTGGCTACCAGTACTTATCAAGGATAACCACACCCCCAGGTTGGTACCTCAGCAAGAAGCAGCATGGACTATCCACAGGCAAGTAACACTGGCTCAAACTGTGTACCTGTTTGAAGCCTGCTACAGACCACACTCACAAACCCAGGTACCCCAGCCAGCCTTCCTGAAGACAATGCAGAGTATGAATGTCTCAACAAATACCAAACAAGGCACACACAAAGTATGACACCGGTGGCAATCCATTATGTATGGAAGAAGTAATCAGGGACCTAGGGACACAAGTGGATGGTAACCTGTCATGTGACACTCACATTGCCAAGGTGGCCAGGAAGACCTGCTCTATTGCCCACCTTAATATGAAAGGATGCACAGGTAGAGCAAGAGAGGTCACTGTGCCCCCATACTCTTCCCTTATCAGGCCCATACGTGACAGCAATGCCCCAGTTCAGATGTACCTTACCTTACACCTGCAGCAGTTAGAAAGACCCCAAATGTACCTCACCAACAGGATAAAGGGTCCAAACATTGGACATCTGCAGCCTGTCTGAAGAAACCACAGCCCAATTCAGAAGCATACTGCCCAGTCAGAGGTGATGTATGCCTGATGTACAAGGCCATGTCCAATCCAGAATGAATGGACATGCTCCACTGCAGAAACCTCAAATCCAGCAGAGACACCACAGTGAGATATCTGAACCTCCACACATAGATAAATAGGATGTGCTGGAGGGACAGATCCATAACCCAGAGGCTCCTGACACTCTGGAACAGAATCCCAGTCCATGATAGGCTGAGCTCCACACTCAAACTCAACAAGAGAAATCTGGTGAAGTGCATGGGAGATAGTAGGTGTACACTGGGGGCCATCCTTGTATCACATCTAGTTCAGTAAACCCTACATGGGCATAATATGCACATTGCAAGGGGTGTTGAAACCCACACACAGTCTGTCCATGCTCAAACAAGGCCAGGGCAGATAGCCTAGTATGAACCTATGAACCTATGATGATACAAATTGTGCAGGACACAAAGGATTATCACACAGCTGTCCTACCTGATGGTAGGAACCATGGTGATAATCCACAGATATGCTCTGCAGCACTCTAATATCACAAACAATACACCAAACCCACACACATTGCCAACATCCTAACAGATTCCTTGCAAACTCCCCACCATTACTTAACTGCCAAATATCTATCCCAGGAGAGTGCTGGCCCCCTGACATTGCAGATGCTGAGGTAACAGCCAGCATCCACAAAGCACAGCACACGGCATCAATGGTACCAGATGGTGTCCTGGGTTGTGTCCAACAAGTACTGTAAGAAGAATGGAACAGCAAATAGCAGTACTGCGCACTATCAATCCTACCACAGGATATGTACCCAAAGAGCAGTGTACAGCAACAGTGGTCCCTCACCACAAAGGGGGTGCCTGAATGGATACTGCAAACTATCACCCCTCAACCCCAACTATCTAGGCTGGCAAAGTAATGGAGAGGATGATCATGGATCCCATGAATAACGAGATTGGGTACCTACAGACATTGGACCCTACCCAGTGTGGCTGTCATAGGGCAGATCCTGCCCTTTAAACATCTGACTCATGTGAAACGTGCACCAATGCCATTGATGTGGGGAATGTGGATCACACAGCCTATCTAGACCTTGCTAAACCCTTCCATACAATACCCTAGTTGGTGGTACAGATAATCTCACCAGCCTAACTATAAACCCCTATGCAAGTAGATGGGTTGCAAAACAGCTCAAGGACAGAAGTGGCCTGGTCAGACATGCTGCAGCCATGGCAGACTGCAAACCAGGTACAACTGGCATCCCACAAGGCATGGTCCTGGGACCTCTCTTGTATGCTATATATGTCACATAGGTACAGGCCAACATGGAAGGACTCTGTCTGAACAGGTTTGCAGAGGACTACAAACTGCCCACCATATCGGACCCTCCAGCTGACACAAGCAACCTACAAAAGGCACACATAGAAACAGACAAGTGGTGCCACAGCCATGTCAACAAGCTAAATGCAGAATAGTGTATAGTCAACCCCTGTGGAAACACAGTACATGGCCAGAAATTACCACATAGGTGTTAACCCAGTAAGTACATCAGGAGCAATAAGAGACCTGGGGACACAAGGTGATAGATATCCTGCATGTGACAACCATGTGTCTGCAGTGGTTACAGAAACATACCATATACCCACCTAATCATGAAGGTAAGCACAGCTTGGTTAGGGTAGGTCAATGTGCCTCTCCAGTCATCCATCAGCAGCCTCACAATTGTGTACAATGGCCCTTCAGGGATGTACCGTAGCAGACACCTGCAGCAACTGGAAAGACCCCACAAATACTCCACCAGGAGGATCGCAGAGCTGTAACAGATGCCATGTGTCGCCTGATTAAAGAAACTGCAGCTCCAAACAGTGCCATACTGCCTGGCTGGAGGTGAACTGTGCCTGATGTATAGAGCCATGACCAACCTGGTATCAATGGACATTTGGCACCATGTAAACTCTGAATGCTGGTGACCTATGCAGCTGACAGGCCTGAACCCCAGCACAGACATAAACAGGACATGCTGTACTGATTGGTCCATAACCCAAAAGCTCAATCCACTCACGACTAAACTCCCACTACAGGTTATCCAGGGAGTCCCTCATTGACTGTCATCCAGAGGAATCATGATGACTGGATGGGAGATGGTAGGTGTACCCTGGATATCACCTGTATGTCACGGGTAGACAGAGGCACAGCACACTAACCATGACATATGTCATGGCAAACACCAGTAAATGTGTGTTGAAGGACAAACACTCTCTGACTAGCATTACAAATGGACTAGGGCACATGACCATTGTTTGTCACTGTCCACACAAGTTGTGGAATACATTAACAATGTCGGACAATCATGTACTATGCTGTCCATATCTGAACAAAATGCTACATGGTCATATCTGCACAACTGGCCCTCAACCAGTCTGGTGTGCTCACTATAAATATTACAAGCAGTGATAGGACTGAAACCAATTATACTGTCCACCACAGTGAAAGTACTGCACCAGTACACTATACGACAATACAACTGTTTGGTCAGCAGGAAAGGATGATGACAACTGTATGCAAACTATCCCATGGTGACCCTGCAGGCACAGCATAATGCTTGTTAGGGTCAGACACAAAGAAGTTGGGCAGTAAGAACACAACCTGATGTCCAACACTCAACTGTACATGTGATATATAGATGGTGTCCACACACAAACACAAATGTGGTGGTCCACAGATCCCAACATAAGGAAAGGTCACACTGGGCATGCTCGCACACTTAGATAAATGAGACGTGTCAGTCAAGAAGCCATACAAACTGCGAACTGGGCATGCTCACACACTTAGGCCATGTCACAGTTCAGCAGTTGCACACACATATCTGTCATTTGTATCTGTTAACACAGGAACCTCCCACAATACAGACATCTGCCCAGTGCACACAGTGAAGTTACAACAGAGACATAAGTAAAGTACTGGATCCCAGTCATATGCAAACATCTTCCACAGTACACAAGTTGTTTATAGAGATAGGGAAGGCTATGGCAATAAAGACCCACAAACAGTATATGAGCAACAGATACTTGCATCTGACAGGTAAACATATGGCCATAGAGTACAATACTAGACTGTTGTCCCTAGGGAATACAGAAGGCTATCCACAGAGTATTTGGCATCTGCCTCCACAGTACAGTAGGCCACTGTGCCTGTGCAAAGTTAATGCATATATATGCTCTCCCCTGTACTGATGGATAGTAACAGATGTACATACCTCTACATCCATAATGACGTCAGCACACTATACATATGTCAGGAGCAGAAATTATGCCAAGTAATGTGAATAGCATGCTCTGCTACTGCGTCTCTCACAAGTGTCATAACATAGTTAGGTAGGGGTTTGAATCCTGCAAGTGCACAGTGTGTGTGGGGGAGCAGTGTGTGCAATTCCATGTGTAAGCGAAACGTCCCTTTTGGCAACCGGTAATGCAAATAGCACGCTCTGCTACTGCATCTCTCACAAGTGTCATAACATAGTTAGGTAGGAGTTTGAATCCTGCAAGTGCACAGTGTGTGTGTGAATGTGTGTGGGGGAGTAGTGTGTGCAATTCCATGTGTAAGAGAAATGTCCCTTTTGGCAACTATTACTACACAACACATGCTGCATATTCCACTGTCTAAACACTGATGATGTCAGCACCCTATAAGTACAGCAGGAGAAAGCAATCCTCCCAGTAATGCAAATAGCGCGCTCTGCTACTGCGTCTCTCACAAGTGATCTAACATAGTTAGGTAGGGGTTTATATCCTACAAACGCCATATGTATTTTTGTCACACAGTTTGTCCATGTGTGTGGGGTGTTGTTCCCAATATTGCACAACATACATTATATCAGTAATGTCAATGCACACATGATGTATGTGTGTGCCACCTACACATATGTACCTGTGAACTGCAATAGTTCCCATGTCCGAAGCCAGCCTCATGTGAATACATGGAATATGCATCAGACAACTGTATGACTGTGGTGTTCTGTGCAGGGGCTGCATGTGGTATGTGACTAGACAGTGTGGGTTGTAGATGGTGTCATCCCACCAGTGAGGGATGCATGACTGGTCTGGAGCATATAGTCCACATGTTGGTGATGAACAGGTGCAGCATGTTGTCACCTGTTGTGGGAGTGGTAACAAGTTGTTCCATAGCAATGCAGGGAATGAATGCTAAGAACCCTTCAGATAGGCTCTTGGATCTAGAGTAATGCTCACACTCTATGTTTGGGTAGTCGCAGTCCAACCATATAATGGTGTTTGTAGAGACCGTCATATTCCCAGTGTTGTCAGGAAGGCTAAGTGGGGTTTCTGGGTATGAGAGTGTGGTGTGTGCCAGGCTATGAACCTGAAGGCAGTCTAATCCACTGTTAGTTGCACATGGATAGGCTCTGATGCTTTGTGCAGTGCCACCAACCTGGGGGTGTGTGTATCTGAGGTGCCTTTGGATACATCCCCCCTGTTCTGGTTTGGTGCATGTGTAGGGGATGACAAGCATGGTATCAGGAATGACCTGGCAGTGATGGTGTGCACCTGGGAGCCTTGTACCAGGAGTTTGTTACTGCACAGATATTGCTGTACTCCATGCTAAGGACAGTTTCCACTGCATGCATCTTGAGGTTTACACTGCTGCTGTTGAGTAGCATTTCTATTAGTGTCCTATCCCGTGTGATACCTATATAGGTGGCTATTTAATGTCAGCCTTGCATACAAAGGCACTATGTGTGTAGCAACAGCCTCTGCCAATATACAACGGTCCATGGGTGACAGGTGCAAGCTGTCCCAAGCAAAGCAATGTGGCTTGTCCAGCATGTAATCCCACACTGACAGGCATTGGATCCCCCTTGAATGTCACTGAAACATACGTTAATTGCAGAAACTGATCATCCTGTCTACATATTGTGGCAGCATTCTTGGTGAGGGTAAGATGCTACTCAAGGCCAGGGTCATACCAGCCTGTGCCACAAGCTCAGAGAGCCCCTCTATGTCCCCTAACATGTAGTCCAGGGAGGTGCATCAGAGGTCATACACACTGGCACAGACAATGACTGAGTCATACTTCTACATGCCTTGGAGTGACCGGTATGCTTCTGTTATGTGGTGGATCATAGTGCCCGACGGGCAGCTCAGCATGACCATCACCTTGTTCAGCCTGGTGGGCAGGACCTCAGTGTACCTGACGATAGAGGTACCTCATACAACTGTAGCAGGTGTGTTGTCAAGCAGTATGGCCTGTGACTGTTTGGCACACAGGCTTTGTGAGCTATGTGTTGCATGTGCTCTGCTCTGGCTTAACGTTTGCTTGTGTGTCTGCTTTGCAGGTGTCAGCTGCTCAGGCAGGATGCTATTCTGAGAGTCCAATAATGTACCTGTGTGTTTCTGTGTTTGGATTGTGGTTGTGGCAGGTCTATGGGAGACTGGTACTGTATTCACTGTAGTATCCCACTCCACCTGACAGGGAATGCCAGTGCTGAGTTAGGAGAGCTTAGCCCCCAATTTGGCTATGTGGTTGCATCTCTCACATGTGTTGTAAATGTATGGGAAGGGGAGTGGGTTGTCTGTGTACATGAGGCAGCTGTAACATTGCCACATGACTCACAAATTCACCAACTGGACCTGAGAGTAGATCGACAGGTGACCTTTGCACATGCTACCATAGCATTGTGAATCCCATACTAAGTAATGACACATAGGGCCAGTGGGGAACAAGGTACTCAAGGTGACTATGTGAGGGTGTAGTGCTCCTGATTTGTTAGTGCTGGCATATATGAATGCTGTCTTGAGCAAATGCGAGGTAAGTCATATGCAATGTGTTACAGGCAAGCTACATGCAAACAGGACAAACAGTGATGTTCTGTCAAGTGAGACATGGACATCAGTACAGTAAGCAATACAGATGTCACTAGGGATCCACAGAGGCACTGTACATCTGCACTGCAGGTGGAATCAGTGTTTCAGGAACATAACAAGCAAACATGCATACAAACAAAGCTACAGTCAGCAGGCCTGTATGTAGACTATGCTACAACAAACAAGGTGTACGACTTCCAGTAGGTAACAGTGCATATATGCAGGCACTATTAGCCTGTACCCAGACATTCACAGGTCAGACGGGCTGGGTCCAGCCACACCCCCCACAAGTGTATAGACCACGTACCTTCGTAATGTTGAATAACTGGCCTGATACCCAAGTGCTCATACCTGTAATAATACACATGTCAAACAGACACTGAGCTCTCACTCAGCAGTTCCAGACTTAGTATGATGTATGCTACCTGTCCTGGCACCACAGTATCCTTGACATGTATGGACACTCTCCCTCCTGTCATAGTTAGTTCTGTGTTTTGGTGCTATCATGCATGGTATGAGGTATGACCCTGTAGTGCTAGTGTGCTCTTGTGAGCCTTGAACCTGTTGTGCAGTACTGCACAGATATCAACATCCTCAAACATCCACATTGCAGAGTCATGTGTGGACAGCATGCAACTCGCAGTTGACATGACCATCATTGAGTATAAATATGTACATTGTTGTATCCCCTGTGCTACCTATGTAGGTGGCCATCCCTTGACAGCCTCACCACCAGTATGCAAAGATGTGCAGACAGTACACTGTGGTAATTACTATGGGTGTACAAAACAATACAATGACATTCATACTATAACTGCATCAGGCATGCTGGTATATACCCACAATGATATCATTGCACTGTACTGTTGTGAACATCATACTATTACAACACATCTATGTAGTCACCCTGTGCATCAGCACCATGTTAACCTGTTCCTGCACCAATTTTACAGATTGCAGGAGGTGGCACAGTTTCATCATATGCACAGGGTGTGTACTTGGTATGCCTGAGTCTGCCACTGATAAAACCAATTGACATGTCTGTGTGTGTGTGTTGGTGAGGGACAGCAGTACAAGATGGGGCAATGTTGATGCAGTGTGTGCGTGTATGTGTTAGCCCTAGGTGTTATCACTTTGCATGTGTGTATGAATGCACACAGTCCCACCTCATGGCTGCCATATACAGGTGTGTGTGGACAGCCACAGACTGTACCTGCCAGGTCATACAGATCACTGGCTGTGGCCATGGACATGGTACCTGTGCCTGGCAGGGGTGCTACGGACCATATCTGATACTAAGCCAGACTGGGTACTGTCATCAGAAGCAGGTGGTTGGTGACTGGAGACAGGTCCCTGTTGGGACTGTCCAGCACCATGTGCACGTGGTCTCCTGGGGTGATCTGATGACAGCACAGACCCAGCATTGCTGGGGCTGCTGCTGGCACTATGTGAGTGGCAGCAGGCCTGTTGTCGTCCGTGACGGCTGCCAGCTGTTGCTGGCATACGGCCACGTCAAAGCCTCAACCGTCCACCATTGCCCTGGCTCATGGACATGTATTTGTGGAACAGATGTAATGTGTCCCCCGAACGTCTGTCAATGACCTCGGTGAAGTTACGGATGGCAGCCGCAACATCACGCATACTGTCACTCATGGCTGTGGGACATGCTCTCAGCTCCCTCAGACCCTGTCTGGTGTACCGTTCCATACGTGACTGTGCCTGCATTACAGCCCGAAACATAGCTGAGGTTGAAAGACCTCTGTGGGCATGTCTGACAGGGGCGGTATGCTCACGGATGCTCCTACGAGAACCCCTGGATGTCTGCCTGTGTGGTACCATGTCAGGACCCTGGCCATGGATGCTGTGTGGGGATGCATGTGCCACCGATACGACATTACCCTGGTCAATGCCCACTGTATCCTGTCCATCACCTAGGGACATTGGTGACAAAGGATGTATTGGCAGGATGACTGTGCACATTGATGGGGTCGACAGCTGTGTAGTGTCAATTGGCTGACCAATGACGGACCCTGGCACATCTACCTGTGCCATTACACAGGTATCATCATTATCACTATCCACAGCAGCTGATTCAGGTTCCCTGCTGCACAACACCAGAGCAGCACCAGAACCTGTGGGAGTAAGACAGGAAACACAGTTTACAATGTGTACACAATGTCACCACTGATGCACACATGCACACATGCACACATGCACACACATGGGCACATGCACACACACATGCACACATGCACACAAGCACACATGGGCACATGCACACATGCACACATGTGCACATGCACACATGGGCACATGCACACATGGGCACATGCGCACATGCACACATGCACACATGGGCACATGCACACATGCACACATGGGCACATGCACACATGGGCACATACGCACATGCACACATGCACATATGCACACATGCACACACCTCAGTATATGAGATATCAACACACAGACACAAACACACCTGCAATCAAGCACATAACACTACTGCTTCAGCCTATTATTACTGTCAGTATCAAGAGTATTGAAGGTAATGCTATTACACACTCACCAGCATGGATAGGCTGCCTTGCTCTTACACCAGAGGGACCTGCAGAAAAGAGACATTTATTGTCAGTGGGCACAACTGTGCCATTGATACTGTGGGGATGATACAGTTCAGTAGTGCAACAGTTAGCTTCCACAGGTGTACTGCTGATATTGAGGATATCACTCTTGCACAATAATTACCAAGATTACAGCTACAAAATGAAGACACACCTCACACATGCATAACCTAACAGTGTACAGAACGGTCAACTATACACATGGCATGTTACCTGCATGGTCCGTGTCCTGCTGCTGTGTGGCTCCAGCCTCCATCATTGCACATATATGCTGCTGCTGTTGCTGTTGGGCTGGAGCCACAACACTTAGGAGTAGTCCCTCCAGTCTGGTGAGGGGGGATGTCTAGACACCCCACCACCTGTGGCAAGCTGCTGCCTGTGGATATCCGATGCACGCTGACGGACATTTCTAATAAAATCACTGCAGTGATGGCGTACCTGCTCATATGTCCAGTTATGTGTGCCTATGTCATTTACCCGAAGGACCAGGTCTTGCCACAGTGCAGCCCTCTCCTGCTGGTTCTGGCTGGTGCGGGAAAAGAGTACTGCGAAATCCTGCACCAGGCTCTGGTGTATCTCTTTCTCCTCTGCAGCGGAGTAGACAGGGTTCTGCTGGTGAACCATAGCACTGAAAAGGAGAAGGAAAATATGTCAGCAATATCTGTCAGCAAACTATGGCACACATAATACACATAATACTCGACTGCAGTGATATAACTTAACCACCATATATAGCATCTGTCTGTCTATTGGGGGATACACATGTAAATGACCAGATATCAGTGCTCATCCGACAACTGTGCAACAGTACCTGGCACACTCCATATGACAGACTAGTATACTGCAGCAGTCAACACACTGTTTCAGGTACAATACACAACCTCACACTGGGGGTTTGTATCAAGGTACTGTATGGGGAACATTATCAGCCCATGCACTGCACACAATGGACGTTACATATTTCACTGGTAATGCACACTACTCTTACTTGCCATAACCCTACCTACACCACAGTGACATACAGGGTAACACAGCACAACATATGGCAATGTAGTATGTGTTGATCGCAATACCTCACACACCTGTCTCTGGCCTCACACCAAGGACACACACTACCATGACAGACAGACAGTCATGGTGAGCAATCACACCAGTACACAACATGCACCCAGTCACTGGCACACTCATTTCACCTCACATATTTCGTTTGCAATGTGTTCATGGTTGTGCATTGTGTCTTAGGTAGGTAGTGTGCTTTTGGCCCTGTGCCTACAGCAGCATAATGTTATGCTACCCTGACCCTTGTGACACATGTGTTACGATCATACCTGCTCCTTACAAACAGTTACACAGGGTGACTCATATGACATATTACCTATCTGCATAGCATTCAGCAGGGGTATGTCTGACATCTACTCATGGGGAGCCTTGCTTCTTAATTCTGTGTGGTCTACTACAGGGTATGTCGTATCTGTGGGTAGGGTCCTGTACCTCCACCATGTGCTCTATACTGCAGTGACAAGGACGACAGACATAGGTAATTTGTGTTGTGGATGTTGGAGGTGTTACCATGGTTGTTAGACAACTGTCATGGTTGTGACCGAACTATGTATATCCAGCAGTGGTAACCTCTATGTAGGTAGTCTGTGTGCTCTGTGGTCTTGTCAGTCACTCTGCATAGGTATTGTGTTTGAGTGCATTGACACAGTTACTTGCATATGTCTGTGTCCTTCTCCATATCTGTAGCTGTCATGGGAGATACATACTGTGTAGGACATTGTGGGGTGTGGAGGGGTACAGTGACCTACATGTCCATAGCTGACACACCATGTCCGCTGACACATTCCATGTACAGGTATTACAGGACTAGTGTGCCACTGTGTATATCAATGGGGAGCCTATTGTACACTTGTTGCCCCTGTTCCCCCCTGACACATGCAGTGGTGGGCAGGCATGCACATATGTGGTGGTTACTGCTGTCAGTGTTTTTGAATGGGGTATGGTACTCCAGTATCCACACTGGTGTTCACTCCATGCCTTTGACACCAGGCACCTGTTGCACTTACAAGACATCTGCACACATGTGTCTCACACAGTATACACACATATATATATATATATATATATATATATATATATACATATATATATATATATATATATATATATATATATATATATATATATATATACATATATATATATATATATATATATATTGATATATTTATGTCTGTATATAGATAGATATATATGTTTGTATATATGTATATAATATGTATATATAGATGTAGATATATGCATATAGATGTGGGGAGAGAGGGGGAGAGAGTGAGGGAGAGACAGAGGGAGAGTGAGAGGGGGTGGGACAGAGAGAGAGAGATAGTCATATACAGACATATCTGTTGTCAGTCAGATCTATCTGTATATGTATATGTATCTACATATATCTATATATGTATGTGTGTATTACATATATCTGTACGTACATATTCGACCATCTCGATGTCTGTGCAGTAAGTGAGAACCTGGTTCAAGGCTCCTGAGAGCACACCAGCGGTACCAGGCTATACCTCGTATCATACTTTTTGGCCCCAGAACTTGGGACAAAACAAAAAGGGAGGGGGTGTGTCCATATTCATGAAGGACACCCACACCTCTAGGTTAGTGGCAACACATGAAGCATCAGAGACCATCCAGGTGCAGATAACCATAGGCAAACCTGCTATACAACTGGTAGCATGTCACAGACCACCCTCCCAATCTCAGGAACCACAGTCAACCTTCCTGAAGACATTGGAGGATATGAATGTCCCACCACACACCATCATATTGGGAGACTTCAACTACCCTAACATACACTGGGTGCATTATTCTACCCCAAACACCCTAACCCAAAGGTTCCCGGAATTCACTAAGTCAAATGCAATGGAACAGCTAGTCACCTCTCCCACAAGGGGAGATAATATACTGGACCTGATCATCACAAACATGAGGACAATGTGCTCCACACCGGAAGTATACCCCTCACTAGTCACATCTGCCACAGACTAATCCCCCTGGATATACATATCCCACCTCCCCCACAACACAAAAGACTACAGTGGGAAACCTCTCACATGCTGACTTTACACTTCTTATAACTGTGTTGGTATCCTTTATGCCCACTGGGCCAGTGGAAACCACATCCCACAATGCAGACACCTTCACATATGCTTTCTACGGACATCTCCAAGAATGCATGGATCATGCAATCCCAAATAAAACCAAGACCCTCTCCACCAAGGGCAGGCGTCCTGTCCCAGCATTGAACAAATTGTATAACAACAGAAGGTAGCTACTGCACGGCAGAGCAGAATTCCATAGAGATAAGGCATCTCTGATCAGCACTAGTAGAAAGATACATTCTGTCGTACAAACATGCAAGGCCAACAATGAGAGGGACATCGCTATGGACACTACAGATAACCACAAGGCCTTCTTCTGCTATGTTACACACCTGGGTGGGAACCCTCAGATATGTTCAAAGTTAGTTCACAGTGACTAAAGCTACACTGAACACACAGATAATGCCAACATTCTGGCAGACAGGTTCAGTGCAGATTTCTCCCCTTCCTCACCCACACATGAGGAATTACTTATCCCAGCTGACTGTAACATCCATGTCATCTCAGATGTCCAGCTGGGAACCACCCTCAGCAAAGCTGTAAACACAGCATCAATGGGACCTGACGGTATCGCAGGTTGCATGCTACGTGAACTCCAAGAGGAGCTACACACGCACATTAAATGCTATTCAACCGTAGCCTTACTACAGCATATGTACCTGGACACTGGCATACAGCAACAGTAGTCCCACTCCACAAAGGAGGCACCTCTACAGACCCTGGTAACTACCGCCCCATAAGCTTAACAAGCCTGGTCTGCAACGCTATGGAAAGAATCATTATGGAACTCATACACAGAGACATTGGGGACTTAGACACTTGATCCCACCTGGTTTGGCTTTGTAGAGGGCAGATTTTGCCTTATGAACCTGGTTGACCTTTTCAAATCAGTCACTAGAGCCATTGACAAGGGCACAGCGGTCCATACAGCCTACCTGGACTTGCCTACGGCTTTCGACACAATACCACACTCTGGCATCATAGACATGTTCAACAGCTGAAATGTAAATCCGTATGTCACAAGATGGGTTGCAAACCAGCTAACGGATAGAAACCCTACAGTCAAACTCATTGGTGCCATGTCAGACACAGAGCCAGTCACAAGTGATGTCCCACAGGGCTCTGTCCTGGGACCGCTCATGTTCGGCATATATTTCTCAGATGTGGAAGCAGACATGGGACGGTAGTGGCTGACAATGTTCAAAGATGACTACATACTAGGCGCCATAGTCGATACACCAGCTGACACATACATCCTACAGAAAGGCCTCATGGAAACCAACAACTGGTGCCGGAGTCATGGCCTTAAACTGCATGCCACGTAATGTATATTCATACCCTTTCGGATGGACAAGGTACCCACATATTATCACATAGACAGTAACCCACTGAGTGCAGACAAAGTAATCGGAGACCAGGTGACACTAATTGATACTGACCTCTCATCTGACACCCACGTTGCCAAAGTGGTTGGATAGACTTTCTACCTTGCCCACCTTATCATGAAGGGATTCACATCCAGATCAAAAGGGGTCATTGTACCCCTATACTCCTCCCTTATCAGGCCCATGACTGTGTACTATGCCCCATTTGGTATGTACCTCACCTGGCACTTGCAACAGCTAGGGGGACCCCATAAGTACATCACCAGGAGGATCAAGGGTTTCCAACAACTTTCATATGCTGCCAGACTAAAGTAACTCATGCTCTATTCCATAGCATACTGCCTACTTAGGGGTGATCTGTGCCTGATGTACAAGGACATGTCCAATCAGGTATTGATGGACATGTTCCACCTCATACAATCCAAATCCATCAGAACCACAACAGCTACAGATTTAAACCTCAGCACACATATGAATAGGACATGCTGTAGGGACAGATCCATCACTAAGAAGCTTCCCATACTGTGGAACAGGATCCCAGTTCATGTTAGGCAGAGACCCTCACTGACACTCTTCATGTGAATTCTTGATGAGTGGATGGGAGATCATAGGTTTAAACCAGGGGTCATCTCTGTGTCACTACTAGACAGAGGCACAGTAAACTAATGCTATTATGTATGGGGGTCTTCACTGTGTCACTACTATACAGAGGCGCAATTTTCTAAATCTATTCTATACACTGTCTGCAGATAGCCTAGTACTAAACTATGACACTGTGAAACTATATATGTCTATATATTTCTACATCCCTCTCTATCTATGTATACACATATGCATATTATATATATATATATATATATATATATATATATATATATATATATATATATATATATATACATACATATCTCGATATACATACGTATACACATGTTAGATATATATATATATATATACTCCTTTTTAGTTCCACATATGTATACACACAGTAACGTACTGCTGAACATCCATTACTGTACAACCTACTTGTACATTGCACTACAACCTACATTGCTATGTGCACATAGCTACCTTCACATACATATGTATGTAGAGCCTTCAGTGACAGTTGCAGTATGTCCCCGGCCCTATGCACATCTTCATATACATAGATACAGACCAATAACACATCTGGAGGGTTCACAGCATGTAGACTATTATAGTAGTACTTTACATCACCTGTGTTTGTTGTAGCTGTTTGGTAGGCTTGCAGTTACTTGGCCTACTGTCAGCCTCTTTGTTTTGTTGTTACAGGTTTTTTTTTTCTTTCTCTTTCTTTCTTTCTTTCTTTCTTTCTTTCTTTCTTTCTTTCTTTCTTTCTTTCTTTCTTTCTCTCTCTCTCTCTCTCTCTCTCTCTCTCTCTCTACCTCCAGTGGGTGCAATGAAAGTATTGCATGTGTGGACTGGGAGAACAGGATGTTTTTGTAGGTATCTGCACATGTCCATGTGATGGCCTCTGCACCAATTGTTAGCCAGCATTTACTAATTGCATGCAGCCTGTTGTGTAGTGATTGCAGTTCTCACTGTGATTACAGGACTATGCTATAAAAAGGTCTGTTAGGTAGGCATAGCCCTTTCAGATTATCAGGGTGGGGACCATGCTGGTTTGCTGTGGACACTGTTCTGTGAGTGTAAGGGTTGGTATGTCTCTCATATTTCAGGTTGTGTTGTAGACACTGCAATGCATGTTGTTCTGTAAGCTGAGTATTCCTTCCTCCAGTGTCCTCTTCTCCGTGTGTATGTAAACTGACACCTACGACTAGTAATACTGTGTATATGGGTGTGTGTGCTTTCCTGTGGGGATTGTGGTGTAACTGGTATATAGCAGTGGCTCTTGCAATCTGTTGCTATGGCTTCAATATTTGGACTTTACATTCACTCCTTGTATGCCTGCTAGGTGTCTTTCCTGTAATGTGTTGCTATGGATTTTCTATTTTCCATTTACATTCACAGCTTGTAATGCTTGCTAAATCTGTTTGGGCAGCAATTCCCTATGTATTTGTTGTGGTAGGGTGTTACTGCATGCAGTGTGGTCTGGCCATGGTGTGGGCCTTGACACTTACAAGGGTATTTGATCATGCTGCTGAGCAGGCCTCAGATACTCTCAGGTGCATCTTTTATCAGCCTCATGGAATGGTACATAGCAGTGGGATACTCCAATGACATATTCTGATATTCTGCAGTTGTGACTGTGGGTTATTTCAAACATATGTATTAGTACACCATTTGTGACGTGCAGGTGGTGCATACCTTCAGTCATTCATAGTTACCATTGCATGTGTAGTTACACCTTTCTGTCTACTGTTAGTACATTTGACAGGGTGTCAGTGGGGCACAGTTGACATTTGTTTTCACATCAGAGACATCCCTGTAACTCAGTCACAGTTGCTATGTCTGATCTCTTAACTATTCAACTATGGCAGTGTTTATCCTGCTCTGTGTATGTGTGTGGCTTGCCAGATGCTACTGTGACATTATTACCTAGTAGCTACCAACTAGCATGGCTGTTTCTCATCACACAGTACTATTTTGCAAATCCACTAGATTTGACAGTAAATATACATGACATGCTTTGTGTACTAGACTTGCTATATTCCCTTTACATTAATTCCTACTATTTTATGATATATTTCTTTCAGCACAATGTTCTTGTACAGCAGTCATGGCTTAGTGGTAAGTCATGCAGACTAGTGTTTCCAAGGTCCTGGGTTTGAGACTGAGGGAGGTATTTTATTTTGCTGCTGAGAAAACTACAGGCCTTGTCATTCAGAGTGACTAAGGCACTTTTAAGCAGTTGTAAGCGGGTTAGAGCTGGTTTGCTCAGTGGTCACGCATGCGCACTGCCGCTTAGCTTCGTGCACACACGCTTAGCTAGCACACAGCACTCCGCTTACTACTGCTTAAAAGTGCTTACTCTTGTGCATACCCGCGCTATTTTCTTTTAAAGAAAAGAAAATGAGGAGATAGGAAAGTGGTGAAAAAGGGGGCACAAAGAGGGTAGGACAGTAGGAAAACAAGCTCTGGTTTTGCAGGAAGGATGTAGGAAAGGCCCATAGCTGCCCATTTCTTCATCAGCAACAGCTGTGCATATGTTTGTAATTTGGTGTGAAATTTGAAACCTTCCACCCCTGAGACAGGTGTGAGGACAACATTAATATTTGTTGTACAGCCAATTGTAATTGCCAGTTTACATGTCCAGCAGACATGTGTGCAAAATGGGCAGCTATGTATGGGGCGTAATTTTTTTGTGGGTACAGAGTGCCCTTTTTTTTTTCAGGTGAAAGTGGTATGTCAGGTATGGGAAGTCGCTATAGCTGGGGAGGTAGGTAGGGGAGGTTAACAGACAAGACAAACAAGACGCATACAGGGGTGGTGTATGACACATGGGGGGGTTACACAATTGACGGGGACGGATGTTTGGATATCTCGAGCCCATGAGCCCACAGATGGCAACAGTGGAACTGAGATCCCCACCCATGGGCAGTTGCCACTGTGCCTTCACTGCCCAGGACGGGGCTGTGCTGGGGGCTGTGTAGGATGGGCAGCAGGCACACCCATGAGTTGTGCCACCCATGCCTCAAGCTGGCGTAGGGGCCCAAGCACAGTGTGCCGGATCTCCCTACACACCACAGTCCGGACACTACGGAGGGTGAGTGGATGTTCTCCTCTGGCCATGCTTGCAGAGGGGGGATGAGCCCCATCCCCTGCAGCGCTTCCACCCGCAGGTGGCACAGGGCCACCGGAGGAGGGTCCGGCCTGGGCACTACAGCCAGGTGCACTTGCCAGCTGAGGTGGGAGAGGTGGGTCCGCTGGAACCCGCCTTCCCTGTCGTCCTATGTATTGCATTATTTAGTGACAGTTTGGGTTAGTAACGTGCAATACCATTCACAATTAGTTGTAACAGCATGCATTAGTATTCCCATTAACCAAACACCCATAAATTCAAGCCGTTGAACAGCAAGCATAACACATGCATAATTTGAACAACAGTACACGTTCCAACAACATGCAAGGTTGAGTGATTGCAACAGGCCATCAGGTTTGGATGTATGAACAGGGCACATGCATCAACGTACATGCAAATATGTATGAACCAACAGGACAATTGTCTAGGGGAGTTAATTGTGAATACACATACCCATTTCAAGTGGAATGGATTATTTGTGGTTATAGGGTAGGGTGAAGAAATATTTCATTAACAACTTCAAATACCTATACATATGCTGTACATTTCTACTAGCTGCAGATATATACACACTACAGGCCTGACTACAGTTTCCTATGTGACAACATATGCATGTTGGTGATAGGAATGTTACTGCTACATCAATATACATTTCATTTTTATTCATACACATTCATATCTGGCTCTGTTCAGCTACATCATCCTGCTACATTTGCTTTATATGGCTCTAGACAACTGTGGATGTTTGGTATTTCATACAACCATATTATCTGCATATTGCAAACTGAGAGCAACATATCCAGATTTTGGGACACACATTCCAGCTTCAGTACTTTTTTCAACACATGTTGCTGTTTGGTTGCCTGTCACATTCATTTCATTCTGTACTGACTGCAGTATACTTTATTCAGGAGTTATTACTATTTTATTGGTGGATTCATACCTCTTTCTCACACTCTCTCACTTGTTTTATTTTTACAATTCAGGATGGTACTTAATTCTAGGCTTTATTGACATGTTTTACTTAGTTATAACAATCCTTTCCAACAGTCTCACTTGTGTCATGTTTCAGAATTTAAACGGGGATATATTTCACACATGTGTTTTACTCAGCTTCTGTAGCTATACTTTTCAGCCTGCTGCAGGTTATGTACTATTATATTACAGGTGGAACATCTTTATTTCAGACTTGTTTCATTTTTATTTTTGGATTACAGGCTGCATCACACTTATGTAATCAAACAATACTAGCAAAATCTCTCTTACACTGTTGCTTGCACTTTTTGTTAATAAGTGACTACACTGCACTCTTTTGCAAGCTGTCATACTTATATTTTTTACAGTTACAGGGAGAGAATTACTGACCTGCCTGGTGGCGCAACCACACCAGCCTATTGGCATAGGCTCGACGGTTCATGGAACGGACACCTGCAGCTGTAATATAAATGAAGTAATATTGGAATACACATCTCCATAATATCAGCTAGGTTAATTTCTTACATGAATAATTACATGTAACTTACTCAGTAGTGGGGCGTTGGGCATTTGCCGGGCCTCCTGGATCCAATGGTTCAGTTGGTCCTGCTTCCGTCTCTTCAGGTCCGCATGGTGGTGACGGACCTGTTCACCAGTCCTTGGTATTCCTGTGGCACTGGTGAGATCATGTGCCAACCGGTCCCACGCCTCAGCCCTATATGCTCCCCACAGGACCTGGCCCTGCATGAGTTGGTCCTCATGATCATGGATAAGGAGCCAAACCATATATTTGGACTCCTCAATGCCTCACCTCTGTGCTCGGAAGCAACTACCCTCTCCTACACCTGCCATCCTGACTGCAAATCGGTTCCACAATCAGTTATGCTGTGTATTCCCGCCTATGGGGCTTATATATGCCATTTTTCCCGCACTTATCTGTGATTGGCCATTTTGGAATTGTATCAGCTTCATAAAACCTGCTTTGTCATGCTCCTCTTTCCATTCATTCCTATATATATGCTATTACTGCATTTCTAAGAGCAACTGTCATGGCTTAGTGGTTCAGTACTTTGACTATGGTGCATGGTATCCTGAGTTCGAGCCTGGCCATTGCTTTTTATATTTTATGACTGTCTACACAGGCCAGGAGGTGTGTCTGTGTAAAGGCAATTTTGATACAGCTTGCTCAACGTTGCTCGTTGGTTAGCTTGTTGGTGCGGTGCACAGCTCCGCGCAAATGGGTCACGTTGGCTTACGCGCCGTTTGGCTGTCAGCATGCATATTACGCTCAGCTCAGCTATGGGCACACAGTTTCAGTGTGTTGGAACTCTGCTCAACCCAGGGCACTCCTTCTGCACCTGTTAAATCACTACTCACCTACGGGCACTCATTTTACACCTGTTAAAACACTGCTCACCTACGGGCAGATATACTCAGCTTGTTAGAGTGTAGCTCAGCTATGGGCATTTCTGACATTTCTTCTTTTTTTTTTTCACACATTTCTTCATAATACATGGCCCATTTCATTACATTTTACATAAAAATAATTTTATACATGTACATATATGTCAGGGAATTGTTTTGTGCTTATTTCACTAAAAATAAAAATTGATGTTGTGGGGGCTCAAACCATGACTGCTTCCTCTTCAGCTGACATCTCTACCGCTATGCTGTTGCTTCTTGGCTTACTTTGCATATTTAGTTCTTACATGCTTTTACACTGACTGCTAACTGTGGCTAAGCGATGGGCACACCCCCGCAAATGAGCGCACTCACGGGCAAACATCTTTAAAACTTATAAAAAAAATATATCATGTTCATTTTTACATTTTATGTTAATAGTCTGTGGGGCATGTGTTGTGTTGTGTTTATTCACATTTACACGGACTCTGTCATGGGGGTTTACTTTCGGGACTTTTACTCTTCTGGGGGCGTGTCCGTTTGCAGGGCTCGCCCTATGGACACACTCCCTACTGTCTTACATGGACCGTGTTAGCCTTAGGTGTGATTCAGAATGCCCTCATGCATATGCATGGCATGCTGATGTCACACCGTTTAACTGCAGCCTCCGTGTAAGCCTTGTAACTCTTACATGGAGGCTTTGTGAATCCTGCCCAGTATGTGTATAACTTGAGTGGTTGCTGAGATATTGTAAATTGTTTACAGAATATTGCAAACTTAATAGTTAATGTGTTTGCTGCAACTTGTAAAATCCAGGTTAAGACCTAGAATTTTAAGAATATTACCACTGTAAAAACAGTTTCTGCCACGGTAGTGGTACTGTGGTAGCTTTGTCGCCTCACAGCAAGATGTTTTCCCATTCGATTCTCAGCTAGAGCGTCTTCTGTGTGGAGGCATGCATGAATGAGCATGCCTTCATTGAAGGTTGTGCATCAGGGCTAGTAACTCGGCACGTAAAAATCCACTAACAAACATTAGTGGGCCGGAGTTCTGCTGTGGCGACCCCTAACCTGGATAAGCCGAAAGACACAACCACTGTAAAAACAGTTTCTGCTGAAGAGATTTTTATTCACACTTCCTCAGTAACTCCATGGCTCTAGAGATATGAACATTTGTTTGAAATGTGAGGACATAATTTGATTCTGTCAAAAAGCCTAAGCTTTGCCCATTGGAAGTGCGTTGCAAACCTCCAGAGTTCCATTGGAGGGAATGAGTTAAAAAATGAAATTCCTCTGTCAAATCCTGTATAACGGTAGGTGCACCAAGTGTCTTTTCTGCTTAGGACCAGATCATATCTCTAAAGAGTGCTCTGTCAGGCTTTTGTCTCAAAGATCCTCAGGAGTTGTTTAATTTCATTAAAAAATTTACTTAGCAAACAAGCAGTAACAGGCTTTGGCACAAGTCACCATGCAGTTAGAAGCTCATACTTTGGTTGTCCCTTCACAGCCCAAAACGAAAACCAAGAAAACAGAAATAAGACATCACTTTGTCTGCTTCTTTCTCCAGGTAGGAGTTACACAAGTCTATTGATTTTATTGGCAAGCCCACAAACCATCCAACCTCTGGGCTTTTTGTATAGCCACAACTCCTTCAAAAGCCCACACGAGCAGCCTTCTGTCACATCCCATCTGACTAGATGGCCAAGAAGAAAAAGACCACACTTGTGAGCTCAGAGGGACCACATGGTGTTCTTCAGATATCATTGAATAATTGATGAATGAGGATGTCCCTGGTTCATTTATGGAGGTACATTACGGTGTAGCTCTTCATGTATGGTTTATTTAGAACCTCCCCCCCAAAAAAAAAAAAAAAAAAAAAAAAAAAAAACACATTTCATCTCCTGCTACACGTTCACCCAGAGATCCTCAGCATGAATCACAGGATTTTTCTTTCTCAGGGACTGTTTAAAGCTCTTATGGCTTTAAATCTTCCACAGTTTTTATCTCTACCCCTCTAACCATGTGAAAGTAAAGAGGGATACTTTTTCTGAGAAAGGTTCTTGCTCAGAATCACACTCTGAACCTATAGACTACTCTTCTTAGTTATACTCCCTTTCTGGTTATGAGTCTGAACCTGAAGACATCTTCAGACTCGCCCCAAGAAGAATTTTCTTTTGGGGACACCATACAAAAGATGATGCAGTATTTTAATTTGGATGAAAAACAGTTCTCGAAATCACAGAAGAGGTACTACTGTTTGTTGTATATGGAAGTTCCTAAGCCTTCTACTTTTATTCCTGTTGTAGAAGCCTGGAACTCTAGAGTCTCAGCACCCTGCAGCAAAAAAGCCTGACAGATAGTATAAAGTCCCTGAGTGCCACACATGCTTGTACAAACCCCCTACAGTTAGCTATGTAGTTATTTCTACTGACTCATACAAGCCATCTAAACTTTTTTCCATCTACAAATGCCTTGCCTAATGATAAAGATAGTAGGGCAATTGACAAGTATGGATGGAAGTTTATTCTTCAATTACATTAGCTTTCCATGTTATTAATAGTATTAATTATCATACTTATATCACTAGGTACCTGTTGTCCATTTTTTGTCAAATATTTACAAGCATATTCTAAATCTCTTTGACAGTGACCCCAAATCTGCACTTCTGAATATGATTTTTTTTTTTTGCTTCTAAGATTGCAGATCACTCCATTAAGTGTGCATATGATATTGTAAATACTCTACCAGGGCAACTGCCACCTGCTCTGTTATTAGAAAGCTTTCATGGCTCAGACTGCTGACACCAACTGATGATGTCAAAGTCAAGCTTTTGGATGCTCCTTTAAATAAGGATTGCCTCTTTGATCCTTCTCCTGCTGAGAATTTCAAACAATTAGAGGAATGAGGTAAAATTATGCAGAAGCTCAAGCAACATTTTATTTATCCTGTTCTGGAATTTCAAAGAAATTAGCCCTACAAACCTTCTTGATTCAAGCCACTTCTCTGCAAATCCACTGTTCTTCCCTGTTAAACTCTATAGTGTTCATAAGTTGCCATCTCAAAAAGGAGGTTGGCATAATGATTAAGATATTTACCTTACAGACACAAGGTGCAGGGTTTGATTCTCACATGGGTTAATTGGCTAGGCTTAAAATGGCCCACAAGGGCAGTTAGTCTAGTACTAATTGTGAACCTATGAACAAGGTAACTTCCCAAGAACAGGTGATGCACCACCTTCAATACATGCCTCATGATATACTCTCTTCCTTCAGACAAGATGTAGTTCTTAACAGATTACTTTCTATCCATGATAAACATCTGTCTGACCTCTAAAAGAGAGGTTCTAAGAGCTCTGTGATACATAGTGTCCAGATTACTAATGATCCCATTTGCCAGAATCCATATGAAGAAAATTCAGTGGCACCTAAAATATATATGGGAAAACACTGCATTCTCCTGTCATTTCCAATTCCTCTCTTGCCTTATGTGAAGAAAGAACTCTTTTGGTGGATCACTCAGATGAGAGAAAACCCATGATATCCTTTTCTTATTCTGCCCTCCTCTCTGCTACAGGTCTCAACAGCTGTATCAGATATGGCCCGGGAAGCTTGTTCAAGGAGTTTCAAGGTACAAGGTAAAAAAAATGGAAAAACAGAGCATATAAACATTAAAGAAATGAAAGCATTTATTCTTGCTCACCTGTCTATTCATTATATTTGGTCCACAGGAATGCTACAAGTGTTAACAGACATCATCACAATAATCATCAATCAACAGGAGGGTGCATAGTGATATCACCTCTGCAGATTGGCAATGACTGCTTGGATCATTGCAGTTCAGCAGTTTACATCCCATTCCATCTCATCAGAATAGCACAACTAGGCAGACTACTTGAGCAAATCCAAGTCAAGCCCTGTCCAGTCCCTCCTGATGACCATCTGATCTGACCACCAAGAGGGCATGGCAGGAGCCCAATTCTTGAAAACCTATCCCCAGGTAGCCTGCTAAACTTCTCTGCCACTGCCCCCCCCCCCAGTAAGCAGCAAGAGAAACTAGTGAAGAATGAGCAGGAAGATAAAATGTGAGTCTCCTCAATGATCCTAGAGTAGGAATTAGAAGAGGTCCAAATCTCTGTGATTCATGAAGTGCCAGCAACAGTCCCTTGATCCCTCCTCAGACTGTAATGGCCATGGCAGAGGTTGCCCTTTCAATGAATGCTGACCCAGAGGTCATAGGTGTCCACAGAACCAGGAATTTAGGTGGCCTTTCTGGGCAAGCAGAACCAGCATCCCGGAAGTACTGTCTGTCTGTCCCCTCTGGAGGTAGTCAAGGGCCATCTATTTCTCTGCGTCCCTGTGTGGATACCATTACACAGGAAACTTGGATGAGAGATAATATTCAGTGGCTATATTGTACCATTTTACCATTTACCACCCCATCAAACCTAGCTGCTTCCAGACATTCCACCCTGCTGATGAAAAGTAGACAGGTGGAGCTCTTTATATTTTAGAAAAAAGAGTCATTTAGGAGAGCCCACCAGACCAGAGTGGGCTTGGAGCCTATTCAAAGAAAATCAAAGACCTTAGGCACTTTTTAGATCTCAGTGGTCTAAATGTTTACATAAAAAAAAACATCTAGAATGGTTATGGTGTAGTTGATTTTTGGCTTGCATAAAAGCAAACAACTAATGCTTGATAAATCTCCAGGATGCCTACTTTCATATCAGGATAGTGAAAATGGCAAGGAGAGTTCTGCACTTCTGGCTAGGAGCCAGCCATTATCAGTTCAGAGCCCTGCAGTCTCTCAACAACCCTCAGGATATTTACCAAGTACATGGCTGTAGTCACAACCCATCTGTAACTAAGTGTAGCTAAGTGGTATCCAAGCATTCTCATACTTGAACAGCTGGCTCCTCTCAGGTACAATCAAGGAGTTTGCAATGTAAGCCAGAGACTACTTGCTACAGCTCTGCCTAATTTAGGTATTTCTGTAAACTATGAAAAATCCAATCTATGGCTAACTTCATTCCTATTGCTTATTAGATACCATCTAGACAAAAAAAATAAGTATATTCAGCCTGCCTTCAGAAAAATTACAGAGACTTAGAGCCTGTATTTAATATCTCTTGACCCACTCTTCTCCAGAAGCAGTGTTGGTACTATGTCTTATGGCTTTCACTATAGTCATGGTTTCCCAAGGGGCTACTCAGGGTTCATGGTCACTGAAGTCAGACCATGCTGCTACTCCAATAATGTTGATTCAGCTGTGTAGAATTACTTTAAAATGATGTCTCACCTCTCCCATAATCTTAGCAGGGAGACCTTTTGATTTTCCTCCAGCACTGACAGTTTCCAAGGATGCCTTTTTAAGGTGTGGGGGTATTTTTAGTGGAGAATAATCCAAGGAACATGGAATTAGACTGACAAAATCTTTGCAAACATCCTGGAGATGAGAGTGGTCTTCCTAGCATTGCAGGAATTTCATGACCTTCTCCGTCCAAAGGTGATCTCCATTCATACAGACAATATGTCTGCAGTATGGTATTTGAATAAACAAGTGAGGAACCAAATCTTACCCTCTTTGTCAAGAGGACATGAGGGTCTGGCAATGGGTGATTATGTTGCAGCACTTTCTGATAGAAACTCATATTCTGGGGACAGCCAATTGTCTTGCAGACAAGCTCAGCAGAACTAGCCTGATGCTTAATGATTGGGCTCATAATCCAGAGGTAGATCTTCAGATATTAAATTACTGGGGGCAGCTTGCTGCAATCTCTTTGCTTTCCTAACCAACACCAAATACGGCAGCTACTTTGCTCTACTTCCTTCGGAAGGACAGTAACCAAGAGCCTTCTTTATGCCTTCCTACCTCTTCCCTGATGTCCAAATTCCTGCCAAAAGCAGCAGCATAAAAAGCATATGTGATCCCCATTGCTATATGTTTGCTACAATAAATATGGCTTTCCTTGCTCAGACCTCAGTTAGTGATGTACCCATGGCTTCTAGATCCTTGCCCAGATTTCCTCTCATACCCATCTTTTCAACCTCAAAAGTACTTACTCAACCTGAAGTTAACTGCTTGGTATCTCCTGTTCTTTTAACGGTGAAAGACCCATTGCTATCCCAGAATGTCACTTATATTACTTGTGAGTCTCTATTGAAATCTACTCGTAAGGTGTACAAAGAAAATGGAAGCACTTTTCCATATATGTATCCAATCAAGGTACTGTCCCCTTCTCTGCCTCTGTTCCAGACATTCTACAGTTTCTCTCAGAATTGTTTGAGCCAGGACCCAGTTATTCAGCAGTAAAGATGCAAATAATTTCTATCTCAAATTCCTTTATGAATATTGATGTCCAGTCTGTTGCTTCCACCAAGTTGTGCAAGGTCTTTTTGAAAAGAATCTTTCTACTTCACCCTCCTATTAAAGATCATGTTCCACGTTGGAACCTCAATGTTGTATTACAAGCCTTACTGAGAGCATCCACATAAAGGCTTATGTAGTGTGGAGGACTAGAAACAAAAATAAAACACCTGGATGTAGTATGAAGTTATTTAATAAAATCCACCAAAAACTCTAAAAGTCTTGCAAAGCAACTTAGTAGTAATGGTTAAGCGGTTTCATCCTCAGTACAGGACTTCATCAGGACCATTCCCTTCAGGATAAGGGTAAGACTGTGCAGGAACTCAAACATATTTTGAACTCTCTTATCCCTAAATTCCAGAGGGATTACCCCTCTAAGTCTGTCTTTGTCTGCAGACAGACCTGCCCACCTTCCAAGGGTAAGAAGAGATCTAGGTGTATTCATCCTGTGAAATCTTCTCAGACTCCATCATCTCAGAAACCTTCCTTTCAAGACAAGCCTGTCTCCATTTGACATTGGGCCTCTTCCCCTTGGCAAAGTCCCTCTGTCTCTCCACCTTTCTCTGTCCCTTCCAAATTGGTATCAGATTATTTTGGACTCCTGGATGCTGTGTATCATTCATCATGAGTATTTCATGGTTTGGAAATCCCTTCCCTCCTTCTCATGTATTGCACAGCCTCCTCAAGAAGAGCTTTCTCATTTTTCATAGGTTTTGCAGTCCCTTTTGGTTCAGGGTGCCATTCACCCTGTTCCACCCTCCCATTAGGAATGAGGTTTTACTCTAGAATGTTTTTTGTTCCTTGAAAAGAGGGTTACTGGAGACATTCTGGATTTTTCTCTACTCAACACTTATCTCAACGCCCCTTCTTTTGAATGCTTCTTGTTTTTTCTGGACCTCAAAGATGCCACCCTTTACTCCTCCATTCATGTCTGTTCAGGATTTTTTTTTTGTTTTTCTGTTTCTTCTTTCCATTTTCAGTTCTCTGTTTTGCCCTTCAGCCTTTCTACTGACCTAAGGGTATTAACCAAATGCCACACTTCTGTTATTGCCTTTTGCTGACTTTGAAGGATAGAGATTTTCCCTTATCTGGATGACCTACTCATTCAGGCTGTAAAGACTGGTAGAGATGGGTGAATGCTGCCAGCCTAGTCAAATAGAATTTGATACATAATTCTGACATTTGTAAATATAATTGTAAAATACAGGCTTGTGTCTTAAATGTAAAGAAATGTTGTTTCAACAATGTGGCAACATTGCCATCTGCTGTTAGGAAAACTAAGTCAAGCATTTCAAATATTTCTTTTGAAGTTAAAATTATTTCAAATTTGTCCTTTGATCTATATAGTGGTGTCGAAGAAACTAGCTGAGCACATTCTTTCTATTGTTTTAACTTAAGGAATAATTACTAGAGTGTACATGTGAAATGTCTTTTATTGTTGTAGCTTCCTGAGCAGGTGTTAGCTTGCTAAATAATGTAGCCTGTTGACCTAGGAACTCCAGGCTAAGTATCAAATAAATGATGTAATGGGAACTAAATGTGAATAATGTAATCTGGGAGGGTCAAGCAGAAATGTTTGTTAGTGATTTTAAAAACTATTGCTCAGAGATAGACTGTAAGCATTTTGATCTTGGACATCTAACTCAGCACTGCCTATGCACGTATGTAAGTTATCTTAGAAGTGTGTTTTCTTGTAGCAATAGCTAAAAAGATTAAACTGAGTGTTTTTCTGTTATGTCAGAACTGTACTACGGAATTATTTTATGTTTCTGTGTGATCTCTGAACTCTTGAATAGCACTGTGGTGTAGTAGTATTGTCTTGTGTTTTTAGTATTTATTATTAAATATTTTTAAACCATTTTCAATTGTGGCTGGTTTATGTAGAGATAATTTAAGCTCTAGAGTACATTGCATGCTTATAACTGATCTTGTACTAAGCCCTTCCAATAAGCCTTGATTGCTTAAGTTACACTACTATTGGATAATAATATTGCACAGTAATAATTGGACATCCTTTTAAGGTCCTTTGGGTAGTTGACAATTATTGGCTAGTGGTGGCAGTAATTACTATTGTATAGTCTGGGTAAAGGGGCACAGCGGGAGAATCTCTGTCAGCCTTTCCCAGGAGTTTCTGTAAAGTTGGATAAATACTTATCTCAAAGTGTGTGTGTGTGTGTGTGTGTGTGTGTGTGTGTGTGTGTGTGTGTGTGTGTGTGTGTGTGTGTGTGTGTGTGTGTGTGTGTGTGTGTGTGTGTGTGTGTGTGTGTGTGTGTGTGTGTGTGTGTGTGTGTGTGTGTGTGTCAGCTACTTGGGCAGGGACATGAAGCACTGGTTGGACAGAGAGGGTACTGGAGGTTAGCTTGCCAGCTAGGCTGAGATCTGGACCCTATAGCTGTGCCAGTGGGGAGTCTTATTAGGGACCTGGAGAGCAAGGGAGTGACCAGCCCCAGACTGACTGTGATCTCTGTGTGCTCTTAAGGGAAATTGCACTTTACTGTGTGTACTTGTTATCCTTTCCTCATATATGAGATGCCCTCTCTGGTGTTAGTGGTGAGAATTGAGGCTCCTTGATTGCTGGGCCAGGGCATGGGTGTCACATGTGGTGGCAGTGGTGGGATCCACTTCACATATTAATTGGTGGCAGTGGTTGGGATATCCACCTCACATATTAATTGTTTTGCAGTGGTGGGATCCACTACACATACTAATTGGTGGGCATTAGTGGAATATCCACATCACATATTAATTAGTTGGCAAATACTAATTGGCTTGTAGTGGTGTGGGTAGAGTGAATCCTGTAGCTTATGTACAGTGATCTTTGAATGTGTTTTGTACTCTAAATCAGCCACGCAGTGAATACTCAGATCACAATTGTTTTATTTTTTTGTTAGGTTAGTTAGTCAGGGTGAGCATGCAGCATGAGTATGGAAAGCTGACAAGGAGCCAGCTGGTGGAGATGTGCCAGGCTAGGGGACTGGTGCATGGAAACCTGACTAAGGCAGACCTGATTGCAGCCTTGGTTACAGCTGCATCAGAAAACAGCTTCTAGGAGGACAATCAGACTGGCAGTGGAGATACAATATCCTCTGAGAATGGGTATCTCAACCTTTCTGCAGTGGACTTAAAAATCCAGATGGAGCTAAAGAGATTTGAGTTGGAGGCCAGGCGTTTGGAGATAGAAGCCAAAGAAAAGGAGCATCAGAGGAGGCATGAGAGGGAAATGCTGACTCTTCACCAGAGTCATGGAGGTAATGGGGAAGGGAGTAACTGGACCCCAGAAACACAACAGATCAGTGAATGTCTTCTGCAATTTAAAGAGGGGGATAATTTTGATAGTTTCATTCATATGTTTGAGAGGGTATGGAAACAGTATAGTGTTGACCAAAGGCTCTGGGTATGGTTCCTGACCCCCTTACTCCATGAGAAAGCTGTAACTTTTTGTCAAAAATGCCTGACACTGTCTGTTTTGATTATATTGCTGTAAAAATGTCTTTTAGAATGTTTTAAGCTAACACCTGAAATGTATAGGAAAACGTTTTGTGAGCATAGACGCAAAGCAGATGAAAGTGTGTGTGAATATGTTGCTGAACTGAGCACTTATTTTCATAGCTGGGTGAGTGGATGTCAGGTCACCACTTTTGAAGGGCTGGCAGACCTTTTGGTAAGGGAACAAGTCCTTAGTACTTTGCCTGAGGACATGAGGATCTGGTTAGCTGATAGACAATGTGCTATTCAGATGAGTTGGGGAAGAAGGGAGACCTATAACTGGCAAGCAGGGTAGCCCTGCACAGGAAGGGGACCCCCAGTACTGCTCATGGGTCTAAAGGAACCCATGGTGGGCAGCACAGGCTGTCCCAACAGAATCTGCCATTAGCAGGGGAAGCCACAACTCCAGGTACATGCCCAGGAGCTAGGATTGAATGTTTTGAATGCAACCAGGGGGCCATGTGGAATACAGGTGTCCATGGAGGCAAGGTGGGGAACTAAAGATGAGGGAACCAGTAAATGGGAAAGACAAAATGCCAATAGTAGGTTGTCTCGAGACAACAGGGGTACTAAACTACCATCCTGCAGATGTCCTGAGAGGGAAGGATTTGGATGAGGCAGTACCATGTGCTTATGCAGTTACATACAGTCAGGCTTGGAGACAAGCATGTGAGTCTGGTAGCCTGGGGGAGACCCAGACAGACTGCATACATACAGCCAGGACTGGTGAGGTGGTTAATTCAGGGAGTGAGCTATGCTGTAGCCCTCCCACCCAGTTACAGTTGTCTTGTTAAATACCACTGTCTTTCTAGTTGCCTGCCTCTTATGTTAATCTGACCATATATCTCATTTCCTCTCTACTTTCACTGGCTTGTGTGAGTAATCACAAAATCATCATTTTTGAAATCCCTCCCCTTCAACTATTTAAATTTATTGGTCATCCTACTGTATTCCATAGTACCAGAAAACAAAAGTGACCACCCCTTTCAACCCATCTTGCAGTTTTAGGTTCATAGGTTAGTACTAAGCTAACTGCTCTTGTGAGCCATTTTAAGCCTAGCCAATTATCTTTGGTGAGACTCAAACCCTGCACCTTGTGTTTGTAAGACATACAACTTAACCATTAGGCCACCCTCCCAGCCCTAAATAGTAACTCTCCACTAAACCTTAAGTTTTTAAACAGGTAAAACTTAAGTTACATACTTTCACATCTAAATTCTCTAGTGCACACTGCAGTGTGCATTTTTTTTCATCTTACCTTTAAGCATCCCTGTGACTAGCACTTTCCCAATACCTGCTGGAAAGCACTAGGAAGCCTTAAACTGATACAAGCACTCAACTCTCCTTGTTAATAAGGAGAAATTAATAGTAGGCACTAAACAGCCTATAATTGCAAAGTACCTTGCTAAGGTAAGGGAAAACAGCTCCTGTACTTTACAAAAAAAAAAAAGCACCAAACCAGGCATATCCAAGGGTCAGCTTCCAGTGATTTCTCCTGTCCACCTGGTGAATCTAGGCATACTGTGGCAATGCAGCAATTGCCTCATGTACACAGACAACCCTCTCCTCCTACCACCCAACACTACAACCTGTGAGAGATGCACTTACATAGTCAAAATGGAAGCAAAGCTCTCTCCACCCAAGATTGTGCTAGACAGTCAAGAGGAGAAGGTTAACACCCACACTACACCTCAAGCAACACATAGCCCTTCTAAACCCACACCACCAACACCCACATATAGCAACACTAAATACACTTATGCAGAGGCCCTTAACTGTAACCTGCCCAAGCACCAAGGACCTCTGAAGCTGAAACACAAACAAACACCAGTCACAACCAAAGTGTCACATAGTTCACAACACCAGTGTGCTACCCAGCAACAGCCCCTAAGGCAAGACAATGTACATAACACTTTAGTCATAGGTGACTCTATAGTCCGGCACACTGATGTCCCTCTCACCAGGTTGAGCAAGGAGAAAATTACAGTCAGCTCCCTGTCAGGTGCCAGGATCCTCCACATAACACATGCACTCAAGTCACTCCACAACAAGTACAGATATGCCTCTGTCATTGTCCATGTTGGAGTGAATGACTTGAGATGTACCTCCCTGGACTACAAGAAAAGAGACATGGAAGAGCTCTTGGATCATGTGGCCCAGACAGGTATGACCCTAGCCCTGAGTAGCATACTGCCTTCGCCCAGAATGATACCAAAATATAAGGACAAAATGATTGACTTCAACAATTGGCTAAGCTTCTGGTGTCATTCAAAGGGGATCCAGTATCTGTCTGCCTGGGACACCATGATTGACAGACCATGATGCTTTGCCAGAGATGGTCTGCACCTGTGGCCCCTGGGATTCAGGTTACTGGCTAAGGCTCTTGCCACCCCTATAGTGCCTTTTTTTAGCAAAGTTCAAAGGACAAAACCACCACTGTAACAGGTACAAGCATGCAAAATCTGAAGGTAATGCTACTCAATGCTAGAAGTCTAAACCTCAAAATGCACTCTCTCGAGGCACTCCTAAAAATGGAGAACATCAATATCTGTGCAGTAACTGCGACCTGGTTCAAGGCTCCAGAGAGCACCCCTGCAATACCAGGCTACAACTCTTACTACACTTTTCGGCCACCAAACCAGGACGGAAACACTAAAGGTGGAGGAGTGTCAATATTCACCAAGGATATTCACACCACCAGGCTAGTTGCCCAACACAATGCATCTGAAATTCTCCAGGTGCAACTAACACTAGGTAAGACTGCAATCCAAATTGTAGCTTGCTACAGATCCCCCACCATATCCCAAGATTCTCACTACACCTTTCTAAACATACTGGAAAATATTAAGATAGAACCAAACACCCTAATACTGGTTGATTTTAACTACCCTGCCATTAACTGGGAAGACTACTCATGTACCAACACCTTTGCCCAGTGGTTCGTGGAATTCATAAATTCCAATGCCCTGGATCAACTAATCCATACTCCCACCAGGGGCTCCAATATCCTAGACCTGGTCGTTACCAACATAGGAAATCGATACTCCACACTTATGGTCACCCCCTCATTAGTCAGGTCTGACCATAAGCTAATCACCCTTGACATCCACATCCCACCCCCACCCCCCAGTAAGGAAACCTTCATAAAAAAAACTTCTCCAAAGCCAACTTCATGCTACTCAAGTCAGAAGTGACAAACTTCATGACACCCATGCAGATGGGAACTGAAAGTTCAACTGCTGAATCCTACACTAAGGCACTGCACGAACACATCCACTCATGCATGAATCATGCTATCCCAAATAGAACCAAGATGCTATCATCCAGAAAAAGGAAGCCAATCTGGTGATCCCCTGCCATAAACAAACTTTACAACAAAAGGGAGAAACTGTTGCAGAAAAGAGGAAAATGCCAGGATGCAAAAAACTCCCTTACCAGCCTCAGTAAGAAACTGAGATCCCTCATAAAATCCTCCAAAGCTAGTTACGAAAATAAAATTGCCAAAGATTCCAAAGACAACCACAAGGCATTCTATAACTATGTCAAGAATCTAAATGGCAATGCTCAGATCTGCTCTGAGCTAAAACAGAATGGCATTAAATATACTGATCCCAAGGATACTGCCAATATCCTGGCAGATCAATTCAGTGCCAACGTCACCCCCCTCTCACCCCCTAAATGGTCCATCTCAATACCGGAAGATTGCCAAATTCCAGTAATAATGGCCACACAAGTAAAAAACGCACTCTCCAAAGCTAAGAATACAGCATCCATGGGACCAGATGACATCCCGGGCTGTATACTATATGAACTACAATATGAACTGGCACCTCACCTAAGTGTTATGTTTAACCATAGCCTCACCTCAGGTTTTATACCCACTGAGTGGTGCAGAGCTACAGTTATCCCACTCCACAAGGGGGGATCCACCTTGGATCCCGGAAACTACTGTCCCATCAGTCTGACAAGCCTTATCTGCAAGGCCATGAAACGTATTATCATGAAACTTATAAACAAAGACATTGGCAACCTTCAAACACTGGACCCCACCCAGTTTGGATTCGTGAAGGGCTGATCATGTCTCCTGAACCTGATTGACTTCTTCGAATCAGTCTCCAGAGCCATGGACAAGGGTAAGGTGGTCCACACAGCCTATCTAGACCTTGCCAAGGCCTTTGACACCATCCCCCACTCTGGAATCATAGATAAACTTATTAAGCTGGGCATTAATCCCTATGTCACCCAATGGGCTGCTAACTGGCTTACTGATAGAACCCACACTGTAAAAGTAGCCGACTCCAAATCCAGCTCCAGACAAATGACAAGTGGAGTACCTCAGTGTTCAGTCCTGGGACCACTCTTGTTTGGCATCTACTTCTCTGAAGTACAGGCTAACACTAAGGGACTCTGACTAACAAAGTTCGCAGATGACTGCAAACTGGGAGCCAGTATTGAATCCCCAAATGATGTGGATACTCTACAAAAGGGCCTTACAGAAACAGATGCTTGGTGCCAGAGCCATGGGCTCAAGCTCAATGCCAAGAAATGTATAGTTATCCCCTTTGGGAAAAAAACATGTATCCGTGAATTACCATATAGTTGGCAGAACATTAAACACCGAAAGTGTGATAAGAGACTTAGGGACACAGGTGGACAGTGGTCTCACCTTCGATAATCACATTGCCACAACAGTCAGGAAATCCTTCTATGTGGCACACCTCATCACTAAGGGCTTTTCATCCAGAAAAAAGGAGGTCATTGTCCCACTGTACTTATCCCTCATTAGACCCATTATAGAATACAATGCCCCTTTTAGTATGTACCTCTCAAGACATCTGCAACAACTGGAAAGGCCGCAGAAATACCTCACTAAAAGAATCACAGGCCTAAAGCAGATGCCCTACTCTGACCGCCTTAAAAAACTCCAGCTATACTCTGTCGCATATCGTCTACTCAGAGGCAATCTCTGCTTAACATACAAGGCCATGTCAAACCCAGAGCTGTTGGACATGCTACACTTAAAAAAATCCCAATCCCTCAGAGCCACACTCTCCAGGGATCTAAACCTTGTCATCACAATAAACAAAGCATGCTGGAGGGCTAGGTTCCTGACCCAGAGACTCCCCAGACTCTGGAGTAGATTGCCCATACATGTCAAACAGAGTGCCTCTTTGGCTCTCTTCAAAAGGAACCTTGATGATTGGATGGGAGAAAGAAAATTCACCCTGGGGATTATGTCAGTCAACCTGTTAGACAGGGGCCAGGGAAGTAAATAGTGTGGGAAGAAATAGCCAGGGAATTGTTATGGCTAGGCTTGTATAGGCCCTAGGGCTGATAGCCTAGTACCAACCTATGAACCTATGAACCAGTGAGACTGAAGGTGAGCCACAGCTGCTTGTGGGTACTGATGTTCCCTTGGACAGGGTAACTGCAAAGGTAGAGGTGAGTAGTAGTACCCAGGTTGACAGTCAGGCACCACTGTCAGAGGATGCCAGACTTCTGGTGGAAGGGGAGCTGAGAAGGGTTACAAGGAGAGAGTTGAGACAGGCTCAGCTCTCAGACCCTACATGGCAAGGCCTGAGGCAGGTAGCTAGGGAGGCATCTGATTCTCAAGGGAAGGGGTAATCTGTATACTGGGACAAAGGTTTACTATACAGAGAGTGGACCCCTGAGGGAGGGCTAGAAGGTGAGAGTGTACAGCTGTTGATAGTGCCTAGAGCCTACCATCCGGTGCTTCTAGCCGTAGCCCATGATATTCCCTTTGCAGGTCATATGGGCAAAAAAACATACAAAGAGACATATTATGAGGAATGTCTATTGGCCAGGAATTTCCAGAGATGTAACAGGGTACTGCAGGATCTGTGAGCAGTGCCAAAAGGTAGGCAAGGCAGGAGGCAAGGTGAGAGCTCCTTTGATGCCTTTGCCTGTAATTGAGGAGCCATTTTAGAGGGTAACTATGGATATTGTGAGTCCTCTGAGTACCCCAAGTTCCACAGGGAAAAAGTATATCCTAGTGGTTGTAGATTATGTTACACAATACCCTAATGCAGTGGCTTTGTCCTCCATTGAGGCAGAAAAGGTGGCAAATGCTTTGTTAAAGATTTTCAGCAGGGTTGGTTTCCCAAAAGAAATACTGACTGACTGAGGTGCCAATTTCATGTCAGACCTGCTGGCTTGTATGTGGATTTCTTGTGGGGTGAAGCACATGAAGACCACCCCAACCATCCCCAGACTAATGATCTTGTTGAGAGGTTAAACTCTACAATCAAGTCCATGCTACAGGCATTTGCAGATCAGTGTAAGAGGGAGTGGGACAAATATTTGCCCCATCTGTTGTTTGCTTACCGAGAGGTTCCCCAGGAATCCACAGGTTTTTCACCCTTTGAGTGGTTGTATGGGCATAGGGTGAGGAGACCTCTATATTTAATTTGAGATGAGTGAGAAGGTGAGTGCAAGTGTCACAAGAAGTCTGTTGTGGCATACTTCCTAAACCTCAGGACAAGGCTCAGGGAACTCATGGGCTTGGCCCAGGAGAACCTGGCAGAAGCCCAACAACAGAAAAAGGTGTGGTATGACAGGAATGCTCAAGCTGGAGAGTATGCTGTGGGGCAGCAGGTAATGGTTCTTATTCCTGTCAGACACAACAAACTGCAAGCAGATTGGAAGGGACCCTACAAGGTAGTAAGCAAGGTAAGTGATGTTAACTACATGGTGGAACTGCTAGGAAGATGGCAGGAGCACCAATTGTACCATGTTAACATGATGAAACCTTACCATGATAGGGAAGCCCTTGTGCTGAGCATTTGCAGTGGATTGCAGGAGGAGTCTGAGGGAGATCTGGGGACTGATCTCCTCAATGAAACACAGGCTGACACCTCAGTGGAAGGGGTAGCAATGTCCCAGCAGCTATCTCTTACCCAGGTTCAAGAAATCTGAGCAGTGTTGCAAGAATTTGGGGACATGTTCACTGGGAAACCAGGGTGCACCCACCTGGTGCAGCACCAGGTGGATATAGGACTCCAAAGGCCTATTAGGCAGGCCCCTTGTAGGGTGCCTGAAAGAGTCAAACAGACTCTGAGGGAGAAGGTACAGGAGATGTTGGAACTAGGGGTGATTCAAGAGTCCAAAAGTCCGTGGGCATCCCCAGTGGCACTGGTGCCAAAGAAGGATGGCAGCACCAGGTTCTGTGTGGACAACAGGAAATTGAATAGTCACACAGAGTCGGATGCTTACCCCATGCCTAGGACAGATGAGGCCCCAGAGCAGCTGGGTGGGGCTAAGTATCTTACAACCATTGATCTTACCAAGGGTTACTGGCAGGTGCCCTTGACTCCCAGTGCTAGAGAGAAGTCAGCCTTTGTGACTCCTTTTGGCTTGTATGAGTTCACAAAAATGCCCTTTGGAATGACGAATGCTCCAACAACTTTCCAGAGGCTGGTAGATAATATCCTAGCAGGATTAGGAGGGTTTGCTGTTGCCTACCTAATGATATTGCCATCTACTGCTATTCCTGGCCAGAGCACCTTCAGCATGTCAGAGAGATGCTGGACAGACTACAGAGGGCAGGGTTGACCATTAAGCCGAGCAAATGTCAGGTGGGTATGGCAGAGGTCTCCTACCTAGGACATAGAATGGGGAGTGGTAAGATAAGGCCAGAACCTGCCAAAGTGGAAGCTATTCAGGCATGGCCTGCAACTGTTACTAAAAAGCAGGTGAGAACATTTTAGGGACAGCAGGGTACTACATAAAGTTTGTCCCCAGTTATAGTACCATAGCTGCTCCCCTCACAGAACTGAGAAGGAAGAATAGGCCAGATTAGGTAGTGTGGACCCCAGCATGTGAGCAGGCATTCCAGAAGCTTAAAGAAGCTTTGGGAGGACCCCCTGTGTTAGCCAGTCCAGATTACAGCAAATAATTTGTTTTTCAAGTGGATGCTTTGAACCATGGGGTGGGGGCTGTACTTAGCCAGATTTTTTCAGAGGGGGAAGAGCACCCAGTGGTTTATCTCAGTCATAGGCTCCAACCCAGGGAGGAATGCTATGCAGCTATAGAAAAGGAATGTCTAGCCGTAGTGTGGGCACTGCAGAAACTTCAGCCTTATCTGTATGGAAGAACATTCACTGTTATGACAGATCACAACCCTCTAACATGGTTAAACAGAGCCAGTCAGCAAAATGCCAAGTTGCTAAGATGGAGCCTGGGGTTGCAAGCATATGATATGCCAGTGCAGCACCGCAGTGGTATTAGCAATGCCAATGCAGTTGGGCTCTAAAGACAGGGAATGGGGTGAGGTACACTCAGATAGCCCTAACCCTCTCAAGCGGCATTTATCAAAGGTCACTACTATTGGATAATAATATTGCACAGTAATAATTGGACACCCTTTTAAGGGCCTTTGCGTAGCTGATAATTATTAGCTGGTGGTGGCAGTAATTACTACCAAATAGTCTGGATAAAGGGGCACAGCTGGAGAACCTGTGTCAGCCTTTCCCAGGAGTGTCTGTGAAGTTGTATAAATACTTATCTCAAAGTGTTTGTGTGTGTCAGCTACTGGGGCAGGGACATGAAGCACTGGTTGGACAGAGAGGGTACTGGAGGTTAGCTTGCCATCTAGGCTGAGATCTGGACCCTCTAGCTGTGCCAGTGGGGAGTCTTATTGGGGACCTGGGGAGCAAGGGAGCGATCAGCCCGACTGACTGTGATCTCTGTGTGCTCGTAAGGGAAATTGCACTTTACTGTGTGTATTTGTTATCCTTTCCTCATATATGAGACACCCTCTCTGGTTTTAGGTGAGGATTGAGGCTCCTTGATTGCTGGGCCAGGGCACGGGCATCACACAGGCTCCCACTCTTAGCAGTCTATCTTTTGCAAAGTCTGGGGTTCATCATAAATTTCAAGAAATCTCTTCTGATGCCCTCCTAGGATCACATTTTCTGAGGGTGCTGGCTTCAGATTCTTCTCATGTTGGCTTTTCTTCCTGCTGCAAACAATTTGTTTCCAACAACTTTCTTCCAGTCTCTCCTTACTCTGTTCTCTCTTACACTCAAGCAGTTACTCCAGGCTCTAGTGTTTATGGTCTACACTATTCCCATGCTTCTTCTCACCAGGCTTCATAAGAGAAAGCTACAGTGATACTTCAAATCAATGTGACTTTAACATTGCCACCATCTGGAATCCCATTCCTCTTCTTCCTTGTCTCAAACTTGAGTTTCAGTGGTGGATTCAACAACTATCTCTCAATCCAGGGCTTCCCTTCCAGGCTCCAATTCCATCTCAAGAACTGTCCATGGATGCCTCAGACCTGGATTGGCAGCCTTGTGTCCCTCTAAAGGTCCAGGGTCTCTAGCCTCCTCATCAGTGGTCAGATCATATGAACATAAAAGAGATGAGAGCTCTAGGTGTTTTATCTCTGTTACTGTATTCACTACTTTTAGACTTTGATTTCAATTTTCTAGTAATTGATTTTTTGGCAGCCACCAGAATTAAACTCTACTATGCTTTGCCAATTCTGATTCTGTATCATAGTTTAAAAAATAATTTCCCTACTTACACCAGTTTGCTCACCCAGTATCTCCGTTAGAGTAGTCTGCAGGGAATTTTTAGTCTGACAACTCATTACATTCCCAAAAATATGTTCCCAGTTGTCTCTTTCCTCCCCATCAGACCTCCAATATTTGCAATCTACCTGAAGAAATTTTCTTTTCTTTGGAGTCTGCCTGGGATATAAAAATACCTATGCAAACACTTCTAAGCAAAGATCCTTAAATTTCATTGCACATTAGGTAGCCATACATATATACCACATTGTTTCTTTGTGAATTGCTTATCAACTCTCTCTTCACAGTCTTTTCTAACCTCCTCTAATTAATTACTATAATTATCACACATTATTTTATATGATCTACTAATTATCTTTTTTTTAATAGCAGCTTCTGTTCTAGATTCTACTAATTACTCTACCAGTGCTGGTCTTTCACTTAGGATCCCCCTATTTCTTTCTCTTTGCCTATATTCTGATATCAATCCTTGATAGAGAAGGATATATCTAGCCTGCACTCTAAATGAATTCTTGGCTTCTTCCCATTGACTCTGCAAGCTTTTCATCCCCTTTTCCATCCTAACCTCTTCAAAGTCTCCACAGACAGTATCACTGTGATGTGGTACATCAACAAATAGGGGACACAATGTTCTATCTTCTTTGTAAATTAGCTCTTCATGGATGGGATCTATCTATCCAGTATCAAGTGACTCTTCAGGCAGTTTACATTTCTTTAGTTTACTATCTATTGGCAGAGTCATTGAGCAGATCCAGTACACAGGCTCACAAATGGATGCTTCACAGAGATGTGTTTCTGGAGATAGTCCATTGGTAGGGTATTGCTCAGGTAAATCTTTTTGCCTCCCCTCTGAACAGACAATTTCCTCTTTTCTGTTCCAGAGTAACACATCATCTGGTTTGGAAAGTGGACACTCTGTTTTTTACTTGAGTGGAAATGTTTCCATATGCCTCCCCCTCATCCCCTGTCTGCATTAAATCACGCAAGACTCTCCCAGAATCTTGCTGGTAACTCCATTTTGGCCCAGACAGCATTGGTTCTCCCTTCTTTATCACTTGACCAGGGACAATCACCACAAGCTACCTCACCAGGTGGATCTTCTCACACAAGACAAGGGATCTCTTATTCAACCTCATCTGTAAACTCTTCAAATGACACTGTGCATGGTAGAGTTTCGATTCTGTTTTGGCACTTCTTTTCTGAAAACATGCTCTAGATTTTGAGAAGGACAGGAAAGGCACTAACAGAAAATCATATATATCCAAATGGAAGAGATTTTTTTGTCTGGTGCCTCTCTCGTCATCAGAATCCTCTACTAGTGGGGGCTTCTCTGGTCCCTTATTATTTGTGCAATCTGCTTCATACTGGGTTGGTATATTCTTCAGTTAAAGTTCACCTTTCAGCAATTTCTACTTGTCTGCCCTTCAGTCTTCCCTTGGCCTCTCATTTTGAGGTCAAGCAATTTCTTAAAGGTGTCCTTCATATCAGGTCTCCCAGAAAGCCTATTCCACCTTCTTGGGACCTCAATTTTGTACTTGAAAAATTGACTCAGGTTCCTTTTGAACCTGATAGTTCAGCTTCCTTGCAACATTGTACTTGGAAGACTGTTCTTCTGTTAGCTCTCACTTCAGCCAAGAGGGTTTCTGAACTTCAGGCTGTTATGGGCTATTCCTCCACAGGGTGTCTCTTTGGACTAAGCCTTATTTTATGCCCAAGTTGGTTAATGGGCTGTCTCTGAATCAGGCTATTCATCTTCCTTTCTTTTTTCATTCTCCCAGTCTGCTAGTGAGATGGTTCTTCACACCTTGGACCTGTATAGACAGCTCAGGTATTATTTAGATAAGGCAATCTGTAAGTCTGAGCATGTATTGTTTGTTTTCCTCCAAGGACTTTAGTCTTGGCTGTTTCCAGCCAAACTTATCTTATCCTGAATTTATAAGGCCATTTCTTTTTGTTATTCCTTTCATGACAAGTGTATTTCTTCCTCTGTAAAGGCACATTATACTAGGGCAGTTGCTTCCTCTGGCGCTTTTTTTTAAGGGTTTGGACACCAGTTCCATCCCTGAAGCTGTATGTATGTATGGCTCTATATAGTCCTCTGTTCATACTTTCACTAAGCATTACAAACTGGATGTAGTTTCCATGGTCAGGGCAGTTTTTTCTAGGGCTATGTTGCATGGATTTCTTGAGGGCTGTTCTGTGCCTTCCTCCTCTCAGATTTCCTCTTAGCTCTTGTACTCTCCCTTATATAAAGAATACTGCAACAATGACATGAAAGGACAAAGTATAGTTGTGTAAAATCTTATCATAACAGTAGATGTCTTTCTCTTCACGGCTGTACTATTCAGTCCCTCCCTCCTTCCCCATCTTTCCTGACTCTTGTCCTGGTGCTTTTGTTTTTCTGCTGGCTGAGAGGCCTTGCTTTCTCTTTCTTTGTCATAGGTTTATAGGTACTTACTAGCAACCACAAGGATCTTTTTAAGCCTAGCCATGTATCCACAATTTCTGACAAGTTCTGGTACCCTTAATAAGTGTAAGCAGGGGCTTGAGAGATTAAACATTTACAAGCAGGGGCCTGGAAGATGAACCATTTACAAGCTGCCTGCGTCCATTAGAGACATAGGTGTCAAACTAGGAATGAATTTACTGTTCCCCATCCAATTGTATAAGCTACATTTGAATTGCTTCTCATGGATGGGGATACTGTTCCAGAGAAGGGGTAGTGTCTGGGATACATACTTGTCTCTACTGTAGGTCATATTTATATCACAATCAAGGTTTAAGTCTTTAGAATGGGTAATAATGGTGCTATTTGATTTGTGGATATGCAGGAGGTCCATCAGAGTGGGGTCTGACAATGCCTTGCATGCCAGACAAAGACCTCCCCTCAACAGTCTGTAGGAGACAGAAAACAGGGATAGGGCCTTTAGGTGGTCTGCATAGGACATGTTACTTACACCCTGTATTCTTTTAATGAGAAACATCTGTGGTCATTCCAGTTGTTGGATATGCCTGGTTAGGTACAAGTGAAAGGGACACTGTACTCAATGACAGATAAATGCCGATTACAGAGGAACAATGACTTCCTTGTACCTAGATACCATACCTTTGTTTATAAGTTACTTAACATAGAATGATCTCCTTACTACTGTAGACACATGATAGTCAAAGAATAGATTACTGTCTATGTGTGTCCCCAAGTCCCTGACTACTGGGTCATCTCTTAGAGGTGCATTATCAATATGATAGTCACAAGGGTGAATGACTTCCCAAAGGATACTATTATGCATTTCTTGGCATTTAGTTGTAGTCCATGGCTGTGGCACCAGTTGTTTTGTTTGTGTCAGCCCTTCCTGGAGAACATTTGTGTGACAGCTCCTAATTTGCAATCATCTACAAATTTAGTCAACCAGAGGCCATTAACATTGGCCTTGACTTCAGATAAGTAAATGCCAAAAAGGAGCTGCCCCAGGACCAATCTCTGAGAGACTCCACTTGTGACTGGTCTCTGTAGAGGTGGACTCCTCAATTCTAACTTCCTGGATCCTATCTGTGGCCCTGACCTCTTGAGTTTGTCAACAATGCCTGAGAGGGATATTGTGTCAAACGCCTTGGCTAGGTCAAGGTAGGCAGTGTGAAACATTGTGCCCTCATCCATTGCTTTGGTGACCTTCTCAAAGAAGTCCACCAGGTTAAGTAGATATGACCTGCCCTCGATAAAACCAAATTGGGTTGGGTCCAGTGTCTGGAAGTTTTCTATGTCATTATTGATCATCTCCATGATAATTCTTTCCATGGCTTTGCATACAAGCAAGACTGGTGAGATTTATGCATCTGTAGTTTCCAGGGTCTGTAGATAGGCCATTTTTGTGCAGAGGGATGACTGTTGCTGTTTTCCATTCATGAGGTAATAAGCCTGGTTGGAGGCTACAGTTAAATTGCAATTCCAGAGGACCTAATAGGTCATGTTTCATGCTATTTGGAAGGCATCCTGGGATATTGTCTGGACCCATTAATGTAGTGTTATTGGCCTTGGTGAGAGCATTAAGGAGCTGTTCCCTAGTGATAGCAGAAGTTATATTTAATGGTATTTCCTGAGAGAAAGTTGAGGGGGAGAGAGTGCTAATGTTGGAGCTGCATTTCTCGACCAGTAGGTTTACTATATCTGTTCTTTTTCTTTCTGGATTGGCATTTTCTCCTTTGTCCCTGATGGTATTCAGTTCTGAGTGCCTATGTCCGTACATCATCTTTATGCCATACACCTTACATGTGGAGCCCATGTGTGAAATACAGCACCTATAAAATCTAAAGGCTTTGGTATACATAAGGGGTCTCCTGTCAAACATGGCTGTGTTATACAAGGAATATAATTTAATACAATCAGGAAGGAGAATGAAAGAACACATTTATGTATGCTTGATCATAAAAATGTGTGGAAGGGGCCTATGGTTTGAAAACAGCCCAAAGATAAACTTAATTTGCCATTGTCTATATGCATTTTTTTTTAATGTGGCTTTCAATGCTGTTTCAATAAATGTTTGTTTCAAGGGCAGAGAAGTTTACTATTCATGCTAAGTCTGTTTTCATTATATGACAGTATTGCTTTGTTTAGCAAATGGATATCAGTGATTGTGCTACAAAATCTGAAATAAAAATTTTAAATTAAATCCAAATCTCTGTAATCGCTGTAAAAGTAAAGAAGAAAATAGTATTTACTCCGACAGGTTTGAACAGTGCTTATCGTAACTGGGGAGAAAAGGTGAAGTAGTGGGACACTGGGATGGCTGCCAGGGGGCTGGGACTGCTGTGAGGAGGGGGTCTTGATCCAATACCCTGTCTAGGGTTCCATTTGACCATGATAAGGTTCTGACTGTACATCCACCTGGTGTATGCAGACTTCAGTATGAGCTCTTCTATCACACAGGAACATCAGAGCTTCAACCCTGAACACATGCATCACAGGATATGAACTCGGTGACATACCACAGCAAGCTGACACTGGTGAGCACCTATGCAAAGTGTTACCACACATAACATAACACATTTCTGTACCCAGGGACATCAGGACTGTATAGACATATACTGCACAAACAGGCATGCTTTTCTCCACTGGCCTCTGCTAAAAAGAAGTTATTTGTGACCCAGCTGGATTTTCCCAGTAAACAAATGTAAATAAATAAATACATGTGTTCATAAGCTATTATACTCCTGAAAAGTAGCTGTCTGTCTGAGGCAGTATGGTGGGGGTCACTCATGTACTGGCTTGCACATAGTAAAGTTATCTGTATGCTTTCATAGGTCCCACTGGAAGAGGATACAGCAGCACAGGTCTGTACATGCCTGAGGTCAGTAGAGTTGTACAGACTGACAGTGATGGCAATGTGCACATACCACATTCAGAGGGCACAGTGGGAATGGCAGCAGTGCTACCATTGGAAGGAACCTTCCCCTTTTCCACAGCTGACAGGACTGCAAAGGGCCAGTATTACCCTGTTGTATCAGTTGTTTAATAAAATATGCCCTCTCCATGTGCATCCCACACATAGTACACAAGCAATGGAAACAGAGGCACATCTGAGGGATGCACTACATCCTTGGTCCACACATATGGCATTGAAGAGAGGTGCACTGGCACCCATAATTGCCTGAGACACAACTGATACAGCTCCAAACCCTCACCTAAAGACATAATCTCTGGACATCCGCAAATTCCAAGCCATGGGTAGGCATCCATGACCCTTCCACCTATACTGGCAGATGTATCCCATATACGGTGCCCCCCCCGCAGTGCAAATGATGATGGCTATAGCCTGCTCACTCAGTGGTTCATTTCAGTATAGTGAATGCTTAAGATAGTGAGACCAGTCCATACATTTTACTGCAAATGCATGCATCAATTTTCTTTAGTGTTTGTCTTGTCATGGCCTATAGTTGTGAACCAGATGGACCATAATCCTCTGGTCTAACTCTCCTCTCTACCAGTGTTCTAACATACTACACCCATCACTGCCTCACATGGGGTCTGCCACAGTCTCATCCTCCTCTGAGTCCTCACCTTATTTCTCTCCAAGTGCTGGTACACCAGTGTTGGCCAATGTTACATTTTCCCCTTGCTGCAACTGTTTGTATAGCACCATGGTGTACAGCATGGCATACATCACAAATACCTTGCAACAAGTCTCTGGACTGGACTGTAGTGTGCCTCCAAATGTCTCCAGGCAGGGGAAGCAAGATTTTTGCAAACTGAAATTGCAGTTTTGTAAAATCATACCATAACAGTAGATGTCCTTCTATCCACTGTTGCAGTATTCTTTACATAAGGGATCTCCTACCAAGGACATCTATTCTTGGCAGGAGATCCCTTATGTATTCCAAAGCCTTTAGATTTTATAGGCGCCATGTGTCATGTGTATGCTATCCATGTAAGACACAGGGCATAAAATTGATGTTCAGACACAAACACTCAGAACGGAGTTGCCCCAGGAGGAAAAGAATACCCTCAAGGACAAAAAAAGAGCATGTACATCCAGAAAGAAAAAGGACAGAAGAAAAGAGGAAGCAAGGGCCCCTCAGCCAGGATGGCAACAAAATCACTGGGACAATAGCCAGGAAAGAGGGGGAAGGAGGAAAGGACCAAATACTGTAACAGTGAAGAAAAGGACATCTACTGTTATGGTAAGATTTTACACATCTGTACTTTGTCCTTCCATATCACTGTTGCAGTATTCTTTACATAAACAAGTAGTGCAAGAGCTAAAAAGATGCATGTGCTCTTTGATTCACCTTCCTGATTGTGCTAAATTATATTCCTTGTATAATACAGCTCCACTTGTTTTAGACATGTTTTAAATTCGTAACTTTGAACATTTTTCCAATAAGCAATGAAACAAAATTTATGAAACAATAATGACAAAACTACCCATTTCAGAACATTTCACTCATAAAAGATCACCCAAACCTGTATCTTTACAATCCACCAGTATCTGTAAATATGCACAATCACTGCAGAAGTAAAAGTCATCTGAATAATTCCACATTAAAGAAATCTCCCACTGAGTGACCTCCCAAACCTCTTGTATAAGAGGCACATGGGATATATGCAAATGACCCTTATAAACATCAGGTGGTTCAGCTAATTGGCAATTCCGAATGCCCATGACTTGTTTCATCATTTTAATGGATAATTGCAGACCAATAAAGCCAAATCCCACTAGATGTAGATATGCATATTTTGGCCTTGTTATAATCTCATCAGCACAAGCAGAGTATTTGACTAAGCATAAGAAACACAGGGCTGTTATACCCAGCTGTCAGCTGATGTCCATTATCATTAGGGTCACTGCAAAAATATCCCAAAAAACAAACTAAAACAATAAGTGAGAAGGTCACTGAAAAACAAATCAGTAAAAACAAAATGAAAACTCCAGCAAAGCTAGAACTTCCACTGAATGACCTCCCAAACCTCTTGTATCAGAGGCACATAGGATATATGCAGATGACCCTTATAACAAGTCATAGGCATTCAGAATCGCCAATTAGCTGAAACACCTGATGTTCATAAGGATCATTTGCATATATCCCATGTGCCTCTGATACAAGAGGTTTGGGAGGTCACTCAGTGGAAGTTCTAGCTTTTCTGGAGTTTTCATTTTATTTTTACTGATTAGTTTTTAATCTGTAACTAACAAAGAGATTGCTGCTGGCAAACAACTTTACATTTCAGTTTCATGTACAAATTCAGTCCCTGCTACCCTTGCAGAATAAATTGCCCATGTTACATAAAAAATGGTAAACTGATAATATTGCAGTAGGGAATGGCTGGCAAACATATCTCTCAACTGCCCAGATATTCTCAGAATTTCCATATTTTTGCCTCAAAATTTTGGTCTGTTCCTCATAACATTTTTAGTTTTCTGGCAAATTGCTTGGATGATCTGAGAAATGAAATTAATTAGTAAATAATGTCATACATCTGAGTTTCAGACTTCATTTCATTTAGAAAATGTATTTAACACATACTCTGTTATTCTAGAAACTTTCTAAGCCCGGGATTCATGAAGCTCGGCACAAGGCCTGCATTAGGCTTGCACCGACTGTGCGGCGTGTAGATGGTGCAGTAGTTCCAAATGCATATTAATGCCGCCATAGCCACGTGCATAGGAAATGAGCGTGAGTGCATAAGGTGTGTCGAAGTGCCGCACGGAGGCGTGGAAATGTCAGATATCGACGTACAACCTAAAATTCTTGAATATAACAATTTGCCTGCAATAGTAATCACACCTGTCAGTGTCCATGGATACTGAAATGTATGCAAAGCATACAAGACAGTTCTTGCAAACACAAAATTAAGAAGCAAACACAAATGCATGGTAGGGAATATCGAGTCTCCATCCCTCGAACAAATGACATTGAAAACCATGTGCCCGTATTCTAACGCAGTGTAGATAGTTATACCAAGTAGAAGTGAAATGCATCATGTTAGCGTGCTGCCAATAGCTACGTCTAGCCCAATGGTCAGGGTTACCAGCTGTCCCACATTGTGAGGGATAGTACACAGCTGGGCAGTTGTGTCCATACCAAAACCATGATAAATGTAAATATCCAGCGACCGTATGACAAAATTATATCTCAAATTGCATGTAATAGTCACATACAATAGGTATGTCCGTATGTAACATACCACATGTGACAAGAAATAGAATAAACAAGAAAATGAAACAGAAGGAGCATATAAACTGCTACAACAATAAGCTAACATGTAGGCAGAAAACAAAAGTATTATCCGTAGTACTGACTGTGGGTATGTGTTGTCTTGTAAAATCAGATTTGTGTCCGGAATATATCCCATCCTGGACATATGAAAAGGTGGCACCCTACCAATGGTCAGAGCAGTTAGCCAAAATCCGCCCATATGCAGTCCAAGCCGTACTTGTCAGGATGTGTCACAGTTGAACGGGTATTACCTGGGTGTACCAACCATGTCATGAAAGTTAAGTATGGGCGTGTACCTATGTGCATGATGTACAGCATGTGGAAGGTGAAACATGCCAGGTTAGTCCACACAACCATACAGGTACTTGACATATGTAGTGTATGCGATGTGTTCCCTTGACCGTGTCATGGGCCATCAACCAAAGAAGTGATGGATGGAGTGTCAGGAATATATGTGTGGGGGGATGGGACATGGTATAATCCAGAAAGGCGAGACTGTGTTGGATGCAGTATAGGTGAACTGGAGGTGTATGAGGGAGCAGCGGGTGAATCAGAAAGAAACACAAAGAACAGGTATACACATCTGCAATACAACCTGACAGGCCATACTGTAGAACACAATCACACAAACATATCAATATTAAAATGTGTGATACATATGTACAGAAACGTCACTGGCACATACCCACAGAATGGTCTGGATGGAACTGGCCCATCCAAATGCAACACACCTGGATGCATAATTGAATACCCATCATCCCCTCCACAGCACACAACCTGCCCTCATACATGAACATCCACCAAATCCAGCCATACTCGGCCTACTAGCTTGGCGCAGCCATATCTACACATAGTGACCACTGCTCATATGTAGTAGGCAGTGTCACCCTAGGCAGTGTCAGGATTGCAAACTATGTATCCCTTGCATGTAAAACCCTAACACATTTTCGTAAATCCAAAAGAATGGACAGTATTGGTCTTGTTCAATTTTTGGATATCCCTCATGGGATAAGTAACCTGTGTAAAAATCAGACTGGGTATCACGACACGATGTTCAGTCCTGTAGACATCTGGACACTAGTTGAATGTGCAGTAGTGGTGCACGAGACTGTTCAGCCCTAGATGGTCATGCAGAACCTAGTACCCAGGATCAAACAGCTGCCCGTGACGCACGTCTCCCCACATGAATAATTGAGAGAATATATTGTACACTTTCGCATAGTGGCACTTGGAAATAGGGTGATTAAGGCACTGACATAAACAGGGTACCTCCTGACCAACTGTGTGAGGGACAGTCACTGTTTGGGTAGTGACCAAGTATGATACAATGGCAAATGTCCTGTGAGTGTAGGAAATAACTATGTACCATACTTCATGTAACAGTAGCCTAAAGCAGTCATGTCTGGATATAAAATACATAATTCGTACAAGAAACAGAATAAGCAACTAAAGTGCTAAAGGAATAGGCTCTCAGCTAGGAAAATATTGAATGTTCTAAACCCTGCACTGACCGTGGGTATGTGTTGGCCTAAACAATCTGGTGTCTCCAGAATATATCCCATCCTGTACATATGAAAATGTGGCAACCCTACCAATGGTCAGAGCATTTGCAGAATAACTGGCCAGCCTCTTAATCACTCACAAAGCCAGTGACCTTTGGAGGAAAGGTGTTGAATGAGAATGACTAATGACAAGAATTAAGAGTAATAGACGCATTTAACTGCAGAAAATAAGTAGTAATATATATGTCTCCGAATGTGTCAACACGTTCCAAGCTAATAGTCCTATTGTAGAAGTGTCCGTGATTGTCCCTGATTTGTAATTGCCTTGTCCCTGTCACTGTTAAAATTAGTCCCCGAGTATCACAGAGGTCCGTACACATATGTACACCAACCAACTGTCACATTTGTTGACAGGACTATTGCATAACTTTAGTGAATTCATAAGTGATGTCCAGAATAATATTCATTGAATATATGAATGAATTAAATAGTCAAATGTGAAGTGAAACACCAGTGGAATACATATAGATATATATATATATATATATATATATATATATATATATATATATATATATATATATCTATCTATATATATATATCTATATATATATATATATATATATATATATATATATATATATATATATATATATATATATATATATATATATATATATATATATATATATATATATATATATTTACACACACACACACACACACACACACACACACACACACACACACACACACACACACATATACATATATACTAAGAACTGAACTTCGTGACAATAAAAGCATTCAAAAAAATAGTAAATCACACCAACAACTCTTGTAGAACTTTAGCGCTTTCGTCTTATTTATTCTCAAGACTTCTTCAGAAAGACATGTTTCATAAGGCTTATGAAACATGTCTTTCTGAAGAAGTCTTGAGAATAAATAAGACGAAAGCGCTAAAGTTCTAAGAGTTGTTGGTGTGATTTACTATTTTTGAATGCTTTTATTGTCATGGTCAGTTCTTAGTTAAAATTTCTTCTCTTCGTTCAATTTTTTGAGTGCGGTTAATTTTAGACATATACATATATAATATATATATATATATATATATACATATACACACACACACACAATATATATATATATATATATATATATATATAGATATATATATATACACATACAACAGTTATTGATATATACACATACACACAAAACAAATATATATGTCATTGTAGATATACACATGTACATAACTACGTTACTTTACAGCAATTACGGGTAACATATGTTCAGACCGGGCTTATGTTACTGGGAGGTCCAATAAACAAACGTTTACCTCCCACACTGCCCAGCTAGGCCAGTCAGACATACAGACAGCCAATAAAGATAAATACACTGCTACTGTCCAAAACACAGGCAGGAAATTACCAGTGGGAGAGATCTGCAAGGTATACACTTTAAACATGGATAACGGGGTCCCTTGCGGGACACCAAAAATTCACTCTACGTGTAAACCCCTGGTTATCGATGCGAGCAGGATGTAGGTGTACATGGAACAGTAGGTTGTGCAAGTGTAATAACACATGGGTTGACAAAACGTACAACATGTGTCCCGAGATGGGGAGAGTGGGCAATGTGTAGGGGTGTGCTCATACCCCAGCTGTGCTCACAGTAGGTATTTCTCATGAGTGCTGAAGAGGGGTGCCAGGTAGGTGAATCATGGGTATGCAATAATGGGCTTAAGTGTGCAGGTGCTGGTTGGAAGAGATGTAGTATGCCCGCCCAGTGGAAGTCATTAATATTCCTGTGTGGGCATAGCAGACGCCTATACCTCCCAAACCTGAAGAGCACATCAACTGGATAGTCTGTAAACCATTGGGGGAACACATAGGCACTATATCAATGCCGTGTATCCGATTATCATGGACGTCCATATTTATGAATCAGAATGTAACAAAGTCCAACTAAACACTTCCAGAACTAGTATTAGGTGGACAGGTGGCAGAATACAGGTAATGACTGATGACAACATGTATGAGTCATAAACAGCATGTACCTCGACAAACATGAATGAATACATATGCCCTGTGACTGTCAATGTGTCTGGTTAATAGAACCAGTCATCTAAATGTGTCCTTCAGGGTGTTATGCAGTGTCCCTGATACAGTGTTCATTCTCCCCCATTGGTATGTGAGGTCTGCTAGTGACGGGAAGCGCATATTTCGCTGACCACCTTAGGTAGATGATAGCATAATAGATTTGGATTACCACCTGTTCACCTTTGTGAGGGACACACCACTCTGGGCAGTTGTATCCTGCAAAATGAATGTTATGGCACATGGCCTGTGAGTTCGGGAAAGGAGGTCATATATTGTGTGTAGTGGTGTCATAAAATGATTTTGTTGTATCAGAAACAGCTACATGTTATAGGAAACAGTATTAGCAACTATAATGCTACAAGAATAACCTTAACATATGCAAACCGGTGAAGTAGTCAGTTTACTACTGGCTGTGGGTATGTGTTGCCTTGCCAAATGTGATAGCTCTACATATAGGTCCTATAGGGCTGCCACCATTCCGAATGGCCAAAGTGGGACTTGCTCTGTAGAAATGTCAGATGTACCAGGACAGAACATGCCTACAGCCATGCATAGTACAGAAATATACATATTAGCACAAATCAAAGCTTAGTCTAGCAGCAGTCAAGTTGCTTATGCTACTTCATATAACATATCGACGTGTCATGTATACAAGAACCATTACATGCAACTATTACAGACATGTAGAATATAAGAATGTCCTCTAATAAGGACAGGTGCAATGGCTAGAGTATTGTCACATCACACATATGCCTAAGGAGGGACTGTCCCATGCAAAGTGGGAAAGGCGTTACTCTTACAGTCTCCCGTCATCCAATCTAAAAGGTGGAAAACCTACATTAGGTATGCGGTAGCATGACCCGGCAGAGAGCTGCATTAACCAATAACATTCACATGTCAGCATTGCAGAGTATCGGTTCCCATGTATCAGCCAGATGGGAGCAGATTGTATGAGGAAAACGCATATAATAAGATTATGTCACTGGACAGGCTGCCGAGTCCATACAGTCGAATGCCTGCCATCGCCTAATTGTTTGACATACCTGATACTGTAATCATGTAGTCCGATGTAATACACAACACAAGGGATTGCGCACACCCAGCGTGAGTGACAAATGTAAACACAAATGTCGGTGAGTGAGCGGGTGTAAGAGTGTTTGTCTACCAGTATGCCAGTAGTGCACTGTTAAAGAAATGTGGAATCTAAACGAGTATAAGGAGCTGTAACCAGAGGTCAGCAGTGCTTAACACTGTGCAAACCCATGCACAACCACTCCCACCTGCTGGAATGTGCCTTACCCACTCCGTATCCAAAGGCGTCGTTCTGTCCGCAAACAAAGAACCGTCCTTTGCACATGTTGGTAGCAATACCCTGTGCACACAGCTCATGTGAATTACCAATACACCATGGCATATGTACAGACAATAGACCACACACATACCATACAGCACAGTCATCCAACAGTATAGCAATGTACTGGCAGATATGTCCGGACCACTGGTGTTTGCAGACCTGGCCGTCCTGTGTTTCAGTGTGTGAGCATGCCCAGTATGACTGTTACGCATGTTGTCAGCTGACATTACTGTCATACCATCATGTGTTTGAGCATGCCAAGTATGGTCAACTGGATCGCATGTGTCACATGTCCAGATAGTCAGTACTGTGGTGCCGACTCCTGTGTTCTACACCGACAGGTGGCATGCTGTGTCTGCAGAGTAGGTAATGGTCATGTGGCATTGACAGTTGCTACATTTCTGCACAGCGTGGGGGGACATCCGGCCGCATCCACAGTCCTACATAGCACCAGGGGTGGCGCACATGACTCTCACATGTGTACATTGGAAGGGGGGCACAGCTGACAGTTGTACACATGTGCCACTACTGTACTGGTATGCCAGGTACTCCATTTCAGTGTGTGGACCTACCTAAATTGCTAGTTTGAGGCATACCAGTGTACATCAGATCCTAGCTTTAATTACCAGCATAGTGGGTTTGGACGTCCTAGCCTTCACAACCTACATCCAACTGCCTGGCCTGCTGTAGTCTGTATGTGTCTGTGGGGGTTGGGGTCATTCATTGGACATATCCAGAAGCCATTGTATATCATTTGTCTGTATTGGTCTACACCTGTCCAGCTGTATGGAACTTGTGTGGGCTGTATGGACACACATGATGTTCAGCCCATAACCTGCAGTGGGTTAGGACACCCTGTGTACTACTGGCTACTACTGTGACCATGGTATGTGCTACAGATGTCATGGTGACACTATGGACATGTACTGTCTGCTGCCCTAACAGTCGGCCACCAAATTCCCTTGTATGCTCACATCCATACCATAGCAACGGGTAAATACACATTCTAATACAACTGCCAATTGTTAGGTCGATTGACTTACCTTGGGGGTGTTCTGGACCTGAGGACGGTGCTGGAGGGCTGCCTATGTTGGATGCACACAGTGCACTTCCTATACATGGCTGAGTACAGGTAGTGTCATGTTTGGCATCCATTGTACCGTGTGCGAGTCAGAGAGGGTGAAATCCCTGGGTACCTACTGTGTCAGTGCATATGCCTTGTGTTGCCTCTTTGCCAAGGGCAGGTCATACTGTGCATGGCCCTATCACCTACTGGGCCCAGCTCAGGTAGTTCCTCCTCCAAGTTACACTGTGCCTGTACAGGCCTTGGCATTGGTGGTGGGCCATGTGGCCCTGCCCCATGCTGTTCCTGCTGCAACTGTTACTGCAGGATCAGATTTTGTAGCATAGCAAATACCATAACAATTTGTGTGCATGTAGCTAGGAAATACTGCAGGGCTCCACCGGATGTGTCCAGATACCAGAACCGTGACCTGAGCATCCCAAACACATGCTCAATTATATGTCTTGCCTGTGCATCTGCCTCATTATGGTGTGATTATTCAGCTGTGTGTGCATTGCTGATGGGTGTCATCAGCCACAACTCCAGTGGTTACCCAGCATTCCCCACTAGGAGACTGTAGGGGATGTCCATATTGGCAAAGGTGTGGTACAGCTGCATCAGATGCCATATATTGGAATCGTCATAGCTTCCAGGGCAGACAGCACACACATTCAGTTTAATGCTCTGGCCATCACATATAGCCTAGCTGTTAGAGGGTATGCCCCTGCAGTTAATGTAGGCCCTACCCCGCTCACCGGGTGGTGCTTTGATGTGTACGTGCATGCAGGCTATAGCACCCAGTACCCCAGGGTAATCAGCCATGTGGTGGAAGAGATGCAGCTTGTTGGTCTACAAATCACGTGTGTTGAGGACATGTACGTGCTCACTAGCATGTGTTGACATGGCGTCTGTGAACTGGTGCAATACTCTGGATGCAGATGCCTGTGAGATCCCCATGATATCCCCAGTTGTGCTTTGGGAGGTACTTGTGGCTAGTATACCTAGGCCAACACATACCATGGTATCCACTGTGATAGGTTTCCCTCGGCCTGTTCGATGTGTCAGGTGTGGCCGGCACAGGTCAACAAGCCACTGTAGGAGGTCTCTGTCCACCCCATAGTGCTCCACTATCCCCAGCTCATGTAGCCCCTGGTAAGTCACCCTGGGTCTGTAAAGTCTTATGTCACACCACTAAGGGTTGTTCGGCAGCATACACATCCTCACCACCCTCAGCCTCCTGCACATGTTGGTCTATGTTGCCTGCTGCAGCCCTTCTCATTTGGTTGGACTATGTTGTGAAATGTCCCCACATGTATACACCGCTGGTGTAGAGTGTGGAAGAAACCTGCGTGTATGGTGCTTGCTCACATTACCGTAGTGTTCTGGTGGGGGCTGGCCATGTAATCTGCTCATTGTGCTGATCATCACCTGTTTATGCAGCCTGTTCACCTTGACTACCCCACTACTGCTTTTGTCCCTCCCAATGTCACCAGGCAGATATAGACACACCCCTAGCTTAGGCGTGCTAAGACAGGAGCAATCCCGAGCACAGGTCTCTAATGTACGTGCAGTATGCCTGACCCCCCTCCCATGCTTTCATCTATATTCGAGCCCTGCACCCGGCTATATACACACATACACTCCTGGGATCTGCATCACACCCTGGAGTTAAATGGGATTCACTATTGTCAACATCATCTGCATAGTATAGTCTTCTAATGCATAGTTATATGACCCATACTGACCCTCCAAATTAATAACCACTGCTTACTGTCACTCATATCCGTACACAACTGGTTAAAGGTGCCTTACTATCACCATATTCAATGTCACTTGGTCTTCCCAGCAACAAAATACCCGGTGTCTACATGACTAGAACCCGGGACCCTGCAAACCACAGACAATGTGCTTTACCCCTACACCATAGCAGATATACATACATCTGAGGTGATCACATACAGATCATCCAGCACAAACATTCAGTAGTGCTAATGTCCACATACATATATGTATATATCTATGTCTATCTATCTATAGCTACATATATTATATATATATATATATATATATATATATATATATATATATATATATATATACATATATATATATATATATATATATATATATATATACATACATACATACACACACATATACATATACATACACACACACATATGTAGATATTGCATTTATATCACAACAGCGGACCACATGACACCAAAGCATTAGACAAGAATGAAAAGGAAACTACATGTGCCACCTGCATTATGTACTGGTGTTACTATCAAGGAAAGTGTGTTTCATTGCATCACATGGGTCAGACTGTATTAAGGGTAAGAGTAGGGCTTCTGACATTTACTCACCGGACCTATTGGCGAATGTATGTGTTGACAACACAGTGTCTTGGCCGATTATGCAATCTGTGGACACTATATAGGAAAGCAACAAAACACACTCAACACATCCTGATGCTAGTCACCCACAGATACCAACACATAGGGGATGACTGCCAAACACACACACCTGTCATGCCTTGGAATCAAGCACCTACCTGTCTATTCTATCACATTACAGCATTACGCAGTAACAGAATGTGCTACTGAGATTATTGGATCACAGCACTCCCAGAGGCATACTTCTAGGTGGTTGACATCATCAGCAAAGGCAAAGATGCCAATAGGGAATGTACAGAGAATGAGCTGTTTAAAAACAGTACTCTGTCCCCAGGCAGCTGGAAACACACACTCACAGCAGGGCTGGGATTAGAACATAGACCTGACTATCTGACTACCTTATCACACTACAGCATTATGCAGTTACAGAATGCACTACCAAGAATACTGGATCACAGCACTCCCAGAGGCATACTTCTAGGTGGGTGACATCATCAGCAAAGGCAAGGATGCTGATAGGGAGTGTACGGAGAGTGAGCTGTCTAAAAACATTACTCTGTCCTCAGGCAGCTAGAAACACACACACATGGCAGGGCTGGGATTAGAACATAGACCTGACTACCTTATCACACTACAGCATTACGCAGTTACAGAACACGCTACTGAATCACAGCACTCCCAGAGGCATACTTCTATGTGGGTGACATCATCAGCAAAGGCAAGGATACAGATAGGGAGTGTACGGAGAGTGAGTTGTCTAAAAACATTACTCTGTCCCCAGGCAGCTGGAAACACACACACACACACACACACACACACACACACACACACACACACACACACACACACACACACACAGCAGGACTGGGATTAGAACATAGATCTGACTACCTTATCACACTACAGCATTACGCAGTTACAAAACTCGCTACCAAGATTACTGGATCACAGTATTCCCAGAGGCATACTTCTAGGTGGGTGACATCATCAGCAAAGGCAAAGACGCCAATAGGGAGTGTAAGAAGAGTGAGCTGTCTAAAAACATTACTCTGTCCCCAGGCAGCTGGAAACACACACACACGGCAGGGCTGGGATTAGAACATTGACCTGACTAACTTATCACACTACAACATTATGCAGTTACAGAACACGCTACCGAGATTACTGGATCACAGCACTCCCAGAGGCATACTTCTAGGTGGGTGACATTATCAGCAAAGACAAAGACACCGATAGGGATTGTATGGAGTGTGATCAGTCTAAAAGCATATTAGTGTCCCAAGGCAGATGGAGACAAACACATGGCAGTGGTGTGAGCAGGACAACTGCCTATCTACAGAGCACTATTATAACACTACATAGATACGAGATGCGCCACAGACAGTACACCTTTCAAGACAGTCAATATGACCTTCTAGGAATGCAGACATCGACATGGATGCTGGCAGTTACGGTGTACATGCCTGTGACCTAGTGTGTTAAATTTAGGAATCCATCCTGAAGTGGGGTATGGCCATCTGATGCTTGGATGACCACTATCGCTATACAGGATAACAATGGTCATGCCCATACACAGAGGCACACAGCCGACACAAGATGTCACTGGGCATGCTCACACACTTAGTAGCACACGTCAGTCTGGAATGCACTATGTGTCCATCTACACAACGGCGTACTGGGCATGCTCACACACTTAGTAGTGAAGGGCTGTCTTGTATGCACACAGATTCTAAACAGGGAAGGGCACAGTGTGTTGATAGTCATCATTGTTAGCATGAACGCTGTATGACATATGTCTGACACCAGTCTTCTACACAACGTCTGCTGCTGTCCATCACATTAGCTGTACCAATCACCTTAGCTGTACCAATCTAAACCTGGCACACTTATACCACCCGTGATGTTGTCCTGGCAGGAGTGGGTACTTCACACATGTAGTACCATACATAGACGAAGAATCTGAGACCAGGTAAACACCCTGACACCTACAGGACACCTGCATTGTATGTGTATGCTAAATAGTGCTAGATGTGTAGCGTTCATAATGATAGCTGCCACTCTAGATCCAACAATGGGGAATACTGACATCTGTGCAGTGAGGAACACCTGACATAAGGCTCAGTTGTTAACAATAGCACTACCATTGTATACCTCAGATACAGACATGTGGGCCATAAGACTGTTATGGACCACTCCAGGTGTTAGTGTCCCCACGTATATGAAGGTCACTCACATGTACTGACCAGTACACTCTCAAAAGCCATCACAGATGTGTCAGGTGCAGATCACAGTGGTAAATGCTGCACTGTAATATGTAGCCCTCACACATCACCGTGTCCGTGGACCAGCAACACACATCCATACATTAGTACAACACCATGTTACTCATGACCAGTGCACTGTACCTAGCTCTATAGCAACTGTGCAAATTACACATGTACTGACAGGGTTCCATCATGTGTTATGCAATGCACTGATACCACTATTCATAATCAGGTTGGCTGTACACATAACGGGCCCTGGGTCTTATACAGCTGTAACAGATAACTGTTGCTGTACACCAGGCAACACACCCATGTTTGGATGTGACATACATGTAACCACCGTGGATATGTACATGCCCCACACACACACAACACATATGTACATAGCATAGCTAATGCTGTCCTTCGTGCAGACACGTGGCTACAGCAATTACACTCATGCACATGGAAGGTAGGTCCATGGCTGTTCAATGCTAACAGTACATACGGTAGCAATGTTGACTGAGTTAACATTCCCTCTGTACTGGTTACCCATGACAACTATCATAGCATACAACAGTCCATGTGTCATGTATGTTACACATGTTCACCAACTGCAATGCATACAAACATGGCTACATGACAGGAATGTAGGACCTGTACACATGTACATGTAGTGGTGTGCATTCAGCTACCATGCATGAGCAGTAGCTGATGTTTGCAGTTTATCTGTGTCCAGCTACAATGTGTAGTTGCAATGCAGTCCCATCATTGACACCTGTATATGGTGAAATACTGACAATACGGTAAGATGTACATCAGATATGGATGGATGTGTGTACATAAAGTGGTGGGCCACCTTTGCAGATGGATGTTTGCTGAAGACAGCTCACAGGTGTGTCACAAGCCGTCCTACCATAAGATGTGCAAACAGTAAGCTATGTTTCTGGTAATTGCAGGTGAAGATATACAACCTACGTAGTGATCAGGGTGTCACTGACTGTAAAGCAGTTGACACCTGTAACACTTAAGTCCTGCTGTGTGCATATAGCGGCACACGTGCCGAAGGTAGCGTCGGTACACATTGTAATGCGGGCAATACTGCTGCATGTCTGTCAGACATATCAGAAGATAGCAGGTGTTTGTTTCACAGTACTGCCATGTGTTTTTGCTTGTGTGACTATATATGCAACGTATGGTGGGGAATACATCCCAATTGTTACACACCCCTGTACACTGTTGTAGAGATCTGTACATACTGCAGTGTAGACAGCAATACATGGGCAGGGGTGGTGTGTGTATCATACACATTAGCTATCTGTATGTGCATGACATGTGTGGACTCCATTGTGTGTATGTGTATGTATGCATGGCTGTCTGGTGCATGGAGTGAGGATGTATGCTACCACTGAGAACAGATAGGGCCCCTAACCCCTCAAGGTGATACAATCTACTACCCTGTTGTTGCCGTCAGTCTTACGCATTACTGACTACCTGTACATTTCATTCTCTGTGTCACATCATGTGGGTGCACAGTACTGTAATGGTGATTACCACATAGGCAGGGGTTCTCACCTCAACACTATCATGTGTGTGTTACAGTGTCGTTGACCCCATGAGTGTGGGCGTGTTACTGTGTGTGTCTGTACATGTCTGTGTGTGTGTTCACATCCTGTAATGTGACAGTGTTTTACTGCTACACAGTGAGTCCTCATGCTATTAACTGGCCCCTACCCTTGACATCAGCTAGACCACTGTGTAAACTCCCCACACCATGTAGCTGTAGCTGTGATGTCACCTGGTATGGATGTCCCATCTCTAGCCACTGTAGCCTAGTACACAGCTCACATGCTCCTGGATCAGTAGATGTGTAGAGATCTATGGAATGTCAGCGTTTCTAACAGTGAGGTTGAGGCTATGTATAGCATGCTGGTATTGCCATCCATGCCTGTAAGTACACCACATTTACACATGTGAAATTGGAAATATTGGTACTTAATGGCACATGCAATTAGACCTTAAGGAGGGAAGCAGGGCATCATTACCAACATGCTGTTACTGTTGTTACCAAGACACATACTGTGAACATAAAACAATGCATACTAACCGCAAACACTGCTACATAATGGCATATGCAATTAGACCTTCAGGAGGGACGCAGGGCATCATTACCAACATGCTGTGACTGTTGTTACCAAGACACATACTGTGAACATAAAACAATGCAGTCTAATCCTGTACTACATGGTATGTCGCTGCATGCCAACAGTACACAACAATTGTAATATACACCTATTTCACTATTCTGTTCACCCTGTGCATCAGACCATATGAGCATGTCCCTGTACCGATGGTGTGGATGACAGGGATGCGGCACAGGCATCATCATATGCACAGGGTGATAATGTTTGCCAGGGGCCTAGGCTGCACCAGTGGATGACATCATGTGTGTGGGTTAGGGCCTGTGATCTACTTGGACATGTGTAGTTATTATGCATGTGGGTGTTGGTGCCCTACAGATGTTACTGGTGTGTGCGTGTATGTGTGCACACAGTTCTGCCATGTATCCGGCCTACACAGGGGTATTGTTGACAGCTCCAGATTGTGCAGACCAGGATGTACAGCTCACTGTGTCTGGCCATGGCCACATGACATGTGCCTGCCAGGGGTTGCACGGGCACTACCAGACAGAGGTACAGAATGGGTACTGCCCGATGACACATGTCCACTGGAACCGTGTCCCCGCTGGGACCATCCAGGGCCACGTCCATATGGCCTGCTGTGTCCTGGTGTGGACAGCGCAGCACCAGCTGCACTGCTGCTGCTACTACTGGCACTATGGGAGCGGGCATGTGAGGTAGCTCATTCGTGTAGACCTGCACCAGGTGGTGTAGCTGGCCTACATCCACGTGGCCTATGCCTCACTTCTACCAGATGTTCCAGCACAGACAGCTCACATTCATGGATTGCCATGCCACGGTCAAGGATTCCAACCATGTCACCCAATCGCATGTCCAAAACATCAGCAATCTGCTGTTGATCATTTGCCAATGCCTGGATGCTTTCATTTAAAGAATGGATAGCAGCCCTCTGAAGCCTCTGCCCTTCTCTGTTCAGCCATTCAGCATGTGCCTGTGCCACCATTACAGTCTGAAACATGTGTCTGGTGACACCAGCTGCTGCGCTCTGTCATGCAGGTGCATGTCAGCCAGGGGTCCTCCTACGAGCAGCACTGGCCATATGCCTGTGTGGCACATCTGCAGTCATTTCACTGACACCATGGTGTGATGACACACCTTCCGTAGCCACCACACGTTCCTGTTCCAAGCTAACACATGGTAACTGTCCTTCCTCTATGGCCACTGGTGATGGGGTATGTGTTGGCATGAGAACTGTGTGTGGGGAAGAGGGGGATATAGGTGGGATGGCAACCAAAGGCACAGATTCAGCCCCTGACAACCCTGCCTGTACCTCAAGCATATATTCATCACTGCTAGAGTCTGTGGGGACACTAACATCAGATGGACCGCAGGAGGGCAACACACCTACATCACCTGTGAAGGCAAACAAAGACTCTACATTACAATAGAGACACACACACACACAGACACGCACAGACAACCATGCATGTGATATGACAGAAGGCCATGCATGTGATATGACAGAAGGCATGCAGCATGAATGTGATACAGCAGACGGCATGCAGCATGCATGTGATACAGCAGATGGCATGCAGCTCAGACATTAACAGTGTTAGATTGCATTCCTGGGTTGCACACAACAGCAAGAATGTGTCATAGCAGAAGCCATGCATTTCACACAATCATGGTAGTAAGCATGCATCCCTGTGATACACCATGTGGACCAGCACAGGTTAACAGTACACATGGCTGATATGTGGCATATGTCCTTGACATTAACATGTAGTGTGACATGTAATCTGCTGATGTGTGCAGTGACATGCATACATGTTTGACACAATGGTGTCCTGACACATGTACAGCGGTGTAATGGTGTCACATTGCAGTGTTGTCTGTATGCCCTACAGATAGAATGCAGTTTTAGCAGATGTGTATGACCATTGAGGGTGGTATGAGGCGTCTATATTGCTATACAGTGTGAAGTACAGGCACAGTGCCATTGCATGGAATCATGAGGCGTCTCTATTGCTATACAGTGTGGAATACACATACAGTGTATAGCCATGAACACAACACCTGCAACACATAGACCTCACAGTCAGAGTGTCAAACAGTCACAGCCCTTAAGGCCAAACACAATGCCAGACACACTAGTCATTGGTGACTCCATAGTCAGACACACTGACGTCCCGCTCACCAGACTGAGTAAGGAGAAGGTCACAGTAAGCTGCCTGTCGGGCGCTAGAATCCGCCACATAACGCAAGCACTCAGGTCTCTCAACAGCAGGTACAAATATGACTCAGTCATTGTCCACGCTGGTGTAAGCGACCTGAGGCGTACCTCCGGACTACATGAAAGAGACATTGAGGAGCTCTCTGATTATGCCAGGCAGGTATGACCCTGACCTTGAGCAGTATCCTACCTTCACCAAGAATGATGCCACAATACAGAGATAAGATGATCAGCTTTAACAATTGGCTTAAACTCTGGTGTCATTCAAAGGGGATCCAATGTCTGTCTGCCTGGGTTGACATGCTGGACAAGCCACGCTGCCATGAGGGGACGGCTTGCACCTGTCACCCTGGGATTCGGATATTGGCAAAGGCTCTTGCCACCCCCATAGTGCCTTTTTTAGGCAAGGCTCAAATTCTAAACCTACCACCCTAGAACACAAAAAAGGAAAAAAACTAAGGGTAATGCTGCTCAATGCCAGAAGTCTAAATCTCAAAATGCACGCACTCGAGGCCCTTCTCAGTATGGAGAACATCGATGTCTGTGCAGTGACAGAAACCTGGTTCAAGGCTCCTGAGAGCACCCCAGCACTATCAGGTTTTACCTCTTATCATGCGTTCGGCCCCAAAATCCGGACAATACCAAGAAAGGAGGGGTATCCATATTCATCAAAGACACCCACACCTCAAGACTGGTGGCAACGCACGATGCATTGGAGACCATCCAGGTGCAATTAACCATAGGCAAGACTGCTCTGCAAATTGTAGCATGTTATAGGCCACCCTCACAAACTCAGGAACCTCACATGGCCTTCCTGAAAACACTAGAGGGGATAAATGTATCACCAAACACCATCATACTAGGTGACTTCAATTACCCTAATATAGACTGGGAACACTACTCAAGCCCAAACACCCTAGCCCAAAAGTTCCTGGAATTCATAAACTCAAATGCCATGCAACAACTAGTCACCATCCCCACAAGAGGAGAAAACATACTTGATCTCATCATCACGAACATGGGAGCACAATGTTCAACACCAGAAGTATACCCCTGACTGGTGAGATGAGATCACAAACGAATCTCGGTGGAGGTCGTCATCGCACCGCCACCTCAAATAAAAAAGACCCCAGTAAAGAACTTCTCGGCCGACTTCACACTTCTAAAGACTAGTGTGGTCTCCTTTAAGGCCAGGCCGAGCGGGAAAACAGTACTCAAGCTGAATCACTTACAAATGCCTTCTACCAGCACCTTCAGGACTGCATGGATAAGGCAATCCCAAGCAAAACAAAGACTCTTTGTACTAAAGGCAAGCGTCACTCTGGTGGACCCCAGCCATAAACAAACTCTACAACAAAGGAGGAAGCTACTACAAGATAGAGCAAAATCCTTAAAAAGGTAAGACACCCTTGATCACTATAAGTAAAAACTAAGAGCTCTCATAAAATCATCCAAAGCAAATTTTGAGAGAAAAATAGCTAAAGACTCAAAAGACAATCATAAGGCCTTCTTTAGCTATGTTAGAAACCTGGGAGGAAACTCCCAGATATGCTCAGAATTAGTTCAAAATGATGAAGATTACTGATCCTACAGACATTGCCAACATACTGGCTGACAGGTTCAGTGCAAACTTCTCCCAAAAGGAGATATCTATACCGATTGCAGCCCCCAAACATCTCCACCGCCCAAGGGAGAACTGCATTCCCCAAAGCTAAAAACACAGCATCCATGGGACCTGATGGTGTCCCCGGCTGTGTGCTCCACGAACTCAACGGAATTAAACCCACAGCCAGGACAGCTGTTTAATCATAGTCTTACCTCTGGATACGTGCAGGAGTGGCGCACTGCAACTGTGGTCCCACTTCACAAAGGCGGTGCCTCCACCGACCCTGGAAATTACCGGCCCATTAGCTTGACAAGCCTTTTCTGCAAAGCCATGGAGAGGATCATAATGGACCTCATAAATAAAGACATAGGGAATTTGCAGACTTTGGATCCATCCCAGTTTGGCTTTGTCAAAGGCAGATCATGCCTTCTAAACTTGGTTGACTTTTTCAAACAGTCACCAAAGCCATTGATGAGGAAGGCAGTCCATACAGCCTACCTCGATCTGGCGAGCCTTTGATACAATACCCCACTCGGGTATCATTGAAAAACTCATCAGCTTAAATGTTAACCCATACATCACAAGATGGGTTGCAAACTGGCTGAGTGACAGAACCCACAGGGTCAGAGTTGCTGGCACCATGTCAGACTCAAAGCCTGTCACAAGTGGTGTACCACAGGGCTCAGTCCTGGGCCCACTATTGTTTGGCATCTACTTTTCCAGTACAAGCAAACACAGGAGGGTTATGGCTGACAAAGTTTGCAGATGACTGCAAACTGGGCGCCATAGTAGAAAACACATCTGACACAGATATCCTTCAGAAGGGTCTCACAGAAACGGATAACTGGTGCCAGAGCCATGGCCTAAAGTTAAATGCCAAAAATGCATAGTCATACCCTTCGGGAAAACAAGGTTACCCTAGCTACCAAATAGGTGGCAATCCACTGAGTACAGAAGAAGTTATCAGGGACCTGGGGACCCAGGTTGATAGTAGTCTGTCATTCGACACCCATGTAGCTAAAGTAGTTAGGAAGACCTTCTACATTGCCCACCTTATCATGAAGGGATTCTCATCTAGATCAAGGAGGTCATAGTCTCCCTATACTCATCACTCATCAGACCAATGATTGAGTACAATGCCCCATTCGGAATGTATCTGACCCGACACTTGCAGCAGCTGGAGGCCACAAAAGTTCCTCACCAAAAGGATAAAGGGTCTCAAACATCTGTCCTATGCTGCCCGACTGAAAGAACTCCAGCTCTATTCAGTAAACCGCTTGCTCAGAGGTGACCTTTTGCCTAACATACAAGGCCATGTCAAACCCAGATTTGATGAATATGCTTCACCTCAAAAATCTAGATCCGTCAGAGCCACAAGGGCGGGAGACTTAAACCTCGACACGGCTATTAATAGGACGTGCTGGAGGATAGATTCATCACCCAAAGACTCCCTATGCTGTGGAATAAAATCCCGGTATATGTGAGGCAGAGCACCTCGCTGGCCTTGTTCAAGAGAAATCTTGACCAATGGATGGGAGATCGCAGATATACCCCAGGGATTACCTCAGTGTCACTGCTCAACAGAGGCACAGCAAAATAATGGGTATAGTTCCCCATACTAAAGGGGTGGCGTAAGCCACAAAACTATGGGCTAGGCTTGTAAATGCCCTCGGGCAGATAGCCTAGTATGAACCTATGAACCTATGAACCTATGACTGCGTGCATACACAATACATACATACTGTGGATTGTGACCCACGTTGCTGAGGTGTATACACACTAAACCATGCTGTGTCATGTGTGACAGGTCACTGGAAGACATACCGATGACACCCCTGCACAACTGCTAACATTTCTTAGCTGCCTGTCAACCATGTCCACACATGGCAGACTGGTCAATACACCATGTTCCACATGACATTTATGAACCACACACACGTGGTGCACGGCTGACAGTGATGTCCAACAGCAGCAAGGGAAATGTACGGTATCTCTGGCCTGATGTGGTGTCTGTGTATGTATGCGGAAGCTGTACAGGTGACTACTTTCATGCTGTGACACAGTCAAGATGTGCAACACATCGTATGTGGTTGAATTAAGTGACACCTCCACAAGCTGTGCATAGGCTGTTAGGATGTCCAGTGTTCCACATCTACTATATAACCATTCAACAAAGGCTATAGTTGGACCATGTGTAGACAATATGCAACAGGGTGTACACACATACACATCACATCTACTGTGTGTTACTACATGTCTCTGGCCATCCTCCATAGCCATGTGTGAACATGTGTTGGGCAGATGTGTGTGATGGCCATCTATGTCACATGTCTGTGTTGTCCCATATGACATACACCCATAGATGTCAGATACTCCAGTGTCCACAGGGTTATACAGACAAAACATTGTATGTTTGGTATGTGGAGTATGTTTTATAAGATAGTCTGACAATGTTGCAGCCGGACCACTACATGTCTGGGACATGTCAGCTGGCACATTACAATGTCTGCACTCATTGCAAGGGCACATTCCACAATGGTGAATCATGTGGGCTGCCCATATCCCAGCTCACTGTGTAGTACTGTTTGCGGACCTCACATATGTTGTTCTGATGTATAGTACATATTCCTACATTGAACAACGCCTCCACCGTTGTATGGACAGCTGTCCACACATCTAGCAATGACAGTTACTGTGGTTTCATGTTGTTGTTTCATTTGGTTTTTATATATTGCACATGGGTAGCCAGTGTGATTGATGAAAGCTGTGACCTGTATATCGTGACTGGACTATACATTATGTATACATATGTTAACTGGCCACATGGCGAATTAATCTGTGCATTCACATGCCTGATACTGATAACTGTCTCACCTGCAACGGACTGCTGTCTCTGCGGCACACCAGAGGTACCTGTATAGGGGTGACACAGCAGTTTGATCATTATCCATGACTGTATCACAGCTACAGGGTGCACTTTGCATGTTAACACATTCGCCAGTACAGTAGCATATACTATGGAGTATGCACATGTGTGCATACACAGGGTAGCATACTATAGTATGCGGCATGTGTGTAAACATACCTTGCATATGATGTTACATTACATAGTGTACAGTGACACATGCGACTAAATGGGATATACTATGTATATGTGCAGTAGTGACTTACCAGGCAACTCCAGGCTCTGTGGTTGGGAGACACCCACCTCCACGATGGCAGCTAGAGTTTGTGGATGCTGTTCTGATGGGGTCCCCAGGCTGGCCAGTAGCTCCTTGGTATGTGTGAGTGGGGGCTGGGTTGGTGGCCCACCACCTGTTCCACCATGTTCCCTGGTGATTGCATTGGCACGCTGTTTTGCATGTCGGATCAGGTCCATGCAGTGTCTGTGCACCTGCTGGTAGGTGCGGTTATGGCCACCCACATTATTAACCCTCCTGCGAAGTTCCTGCCACAGGTCATCACGCTGCTGGGCATGCTGTGGCATATGGCTAAACAGTACCTCATAGTTATCATGGAGGTATGGTATGAGGGCATCCTCCTCCAAGCGGCTATATGCCGGCAGTCGTGATCGAGGCATTATCTGTAAGACATAATGATGGAGACAGGTCACAGCATCTCAGAGATGCACAGAGATACAGATGCACATTCATGTGTATTACATTTAGTACTTATGAACAGTTGTCTTTGCAAATTGTCATGACACTCACACGACTGACATGTTTTTTTCACACACATGTAACACCCCATGGGGATTGGATATTATCACCATGTATGTGTGTCACCTCATTACATTGCTCATACTCCATGTGAATGCTGTCTTGATGTGGGCATGTCTGTTTGCCTGTACTGGTGTTCTTACCTATCAGCACATGCCTGGATGTGTGCACATTAATGCTGTTGACCGTGATGCTGTGTATATGTCACATATCTTCACATACACTGCCTTCACGGACATGGGCAATGACAATGCAGACATGCGCACGGAAACCTTTACATGCATGTGTTTTGCCATATACATCTACACAGCACTGTACAACAGTTCAACATCCTGCCACGTATCGCCTGTGTTGCACATGTGATACACATGGGACAATGGCTAGCCGGATGGTATTCGCAGGGATGGTTATCAACTATAGCATGTACGGCCAAGATCATGTAGTAGTGTGTATGCCCTGGGCCATGTATGGGCATTACTGATCCAAACAGTCACTGCTACATCTACCAAGCGGTCATTGCACCATGTATGACAGAGATGACATGTGCAGCTTTGCTGTACAGGGTTGCATGGTATGGCAGGAGTATGTCACATGTATGGCACAGGGATCTGTCCAGCATGTGGCAACCCTTGTACTAGGAAGGTGGCTGTCCATGACATATGTCTTTCAGATCAGGATATGTGCGTGTAGCATGTCCAACATCACAGTGTTGCACATGTCTTTATGCAGGGTAGGCAGCATGCTGCATAGTGGAGATGTGGATTGTGAAGGCTGGTGTCGCCCATCCAAGCATGGCCAATACCCCTTAAAGGTGATATGTGATCCGATATTGGTCATGTGAGTGCTGAGTATGGCTGTCCAATGATCTCCATGCTCATGGATGGCACCCTGTCATGACTTAGGTTGCCTCTTATGACTACCTAATAGGGCCGGTGATATCACTAGCTCAGGGAGGTAAACTGCACAGCACTATCCCTTACACACAGTGTCCATAATGTTGACCGCTGCCGAGGTGGTAGTTAATGGGTACAGGGTTATTAACATAGCGGTGACAATGCAATAAGCAGCTGACAGATTGTGCACATATGTCATGTACCTCACCCACAAAGCCCATGCTGTATGTTGTCCACAACACTGAGTCAGCTATTGCTCCTAGGTCATGGCCATTCACATTCTCACATATGCAGATGCCTCCCAACATGTGTGGTATGGGCTACAATGACAGGGGAGTACAAAACATTAACCCTGTTTTACTGTAGCTGCCACTGGTGTGATATGCACATGTCACTCAGACACCTTTTGTAGTGTTGCTTCTGTGAACAGGCCACTGGTAGAACACTCCTGTGACATACGAAGGTACATGTAGTATACTGAGTGTAGGTGGAACACAGTATGGGTAATGATGTCCTCTGACCTGTCACAGGTATGCTATGCAGTGTGAATTCATCGGTACTGTCATCTACATCTGTACTGCTAACAACATGTACGTTGATTAAGGTTCATAGGCTTTCAGACCATACTCAGCAGGGTAATAGTGTTGTGCCTCCCATTATGAGTGGCATCCCCACTTTGTGGGTTGTGATAACTGTTAGTGTGATCCATTCTGTATTTTGACAGACTGCCATGAACCTATGTTTTACATGGCAGTGTATGTGTAGTGCAAACTGTTTTGCCATATGTGTATTATACGACCAGGGATTTGAACAGGTCACATGCAGCCGGAGTATACCTTGTGCCATCATAGTTATGGTTACAGGGGCTCTGTTGTGTTCATGGATATGTGATTATTTACCTATTGGGGGGGCAGTGAGTTTATATTATCCAACACCCTATCTGTATTGCTTATTCATGCTCTGCACTTGTTCGGAACATGTACACACTTCATGAGCTGCTAATTACTATATCACTCAATCCTACTCATTTCCTACAGGTAAACACTGTTTGTCCTTACATTTCCAGCATGCTTACAGTACAACAGCTGTTGTACACACATCTCACATATCTTGTGAGCAATGGTTGACTAGACAGGCATGTCCAAATGTCATTTACCAGTGTTATTGCCTGTCTATATGATGAATGTGGGCAGCATGAGGCAATATAGCAATTGTCTCATGTACACAGTCAATGCTCACCTCCTAACATACGACACTACAGCCTGTGGGAGATGCACATATGTAGCCATGCTCCAGGTAATGCTCTCTCCAACCCAGACTTACCCTGACAACCATGTGGGGATGTTAAACATTTGCAGCACACCCCACTCATCACATAGTCTCAGTAGATATCCACCACCACAGGCCACACATAGTAAGAGTACAACATTTGCGGAGCCTCTCCATACTACTCTATGTAGGCAACAGAGGCAGCCCCCATCACCAAACACAACACCAATTACTTATAGCCCACAGACTCATGTGTGCCCGTCAACTACAGCCAATAGGGTGTTATAACATACCCAAGACACTAGTCATAGGTGACTCTGTAGGCGGTCACACTGATGTTCCACTCAGTAGGCCACACAAGGCGATAGTCACTGTCATCTGGCTGTCGGGTAACAGGATCCACAACATAACCTATGCACTCAGGTCACTCCTCAACAGGTACAATATGACTGTCATTCTCCAAGTTAGTGTGAATGCCCTGAGATGCAACTTCCTGGACTACATGTACAGGGACATGCAATAGCTCTCCGATCTTGTAGCCCAGGCAGGTATCGCCCAAGCCCTGAGAAGCATTTTGCATTAGTCCAGAAGGATGACAGAGTAGAACAACAGAATTATTCACTTCAACAGTTGCCTATGCTTCTGGTGTCATTCCAAGGGTATCCAGTATCTGTCTGCTTTGAATGACATGGTCGACAAATCACAATGCTTTGGTACAGATTGCCTGCACCTGTCAGCCCTGGGATTATGGGTAACATCTAAGGCTCTTGCTGCTCCTATACTGCCTGTTTTAGACACATTTCAGAAACATATTCACCACCAGAACAGGTACAGGCAAGCAAAACCTGAGGGTATTGTTACTCAGTGCTTCACATCTTCATCTCAAAAGCACTCATCTGAGGCACTCCTTATAATGTACCACTTTGATGTCTCTGCAGTGACTGTGACCTGCTTCTAGACTCTGGAGAGCACCCCTGCACTGACAGGCTATTACACAGACCACACCTTTCAGTCATGTAAGCAGGACCAGAACACACACGGCGGAGGTATGTCCATATTTCACAGGGATTTACACACTTCCATGCTGGTTGCTTAGCACGATGCATCAGAGGCAATCCAAGTGCAACTAACTGTGGCCAAAACTGCTATACAAATTGTAGCTTGCTACGGATTCCACACCATACCCCACGGTTAACGACCCTCATTTCTTGGTGTACTGGAAAGTAGGGTTCAAACAGGAACTACTGATGTGACACTGACACTACCCCACACCTAACTGTGATACCTACACATGTACCGACACATTAGGCCAACACTTTTGTCGATTAATAAACTCCATTTGGCTGGATAAACCTATACACACCATCACCAAGGCCAACAATATCCTAGACCTGGACATTACCAACATGTGTGACTGGTGTTACACACCTGGGGTTGTTCCCTCATTGGTCATATTGCATGACAGAAGGAGACAGTTGCAAAGTAGGGTACACTCCCATGGGTAGGGTAGCTCCCTGGTCAGCCTCAGTAGGATTCTGGGATCCCTTCCTACATCCTCCAATGCTAGCTATGTAAACATTACTGTGACACATTCACAGGACTACCACTAAGTGTTATGGAGGTATGTCACTACTCTCAATGGCAATACCCACATCTGCTCTGACATACAACGGTTAGGCAGAAACATTACAGAACTGACTGTTATTGGCAACAACCTGGCAGCTAACTTTACACCCCTCTCACACTCTAAAGGGTCCACATCTATACAGGATCAATGCAGAGTCCCTGCGGTCACAACTACGCAGTTCAGACCTGCTCTCTCTAAAGCCTGGAACACACACTCCATGTGACCATCCAACATCCCAGGCTGCGATTTACACAAACCTCAGAACGACATGGCTCCCCACTTGGGCACCAGATTCACTAATAGCCTAGTATCAGGCATTGTGGACCCTGAATGGCACACAGCAACAGTTATCACACTCCACAGATGTGGCGCCACAATGGACCAGAGGAACTATTGCCCTATACGCCTGACTAGACTGTTCTTCAAGGCTATGGAGAACATCATCATGGAAGTCATTCACAGAGACAATGTTGGCCACCAAACCTTTGATACCACCCAGGTTGGATTTGTTAGGGCCACACCATGGCTCCTACACCTGGTGGAGTCCTTTGAGACAGTTACCAAGGTAATAGATGATGGTAAGGAGGTCCACACAGCCTACCTTGTCCTCTCATTGGCTTTCAACATCGTTCATTATTCTGGTATTGTCAATATACACATCCAACTGTACAGCGACCCATACGTCTTGAGATGTTATGCAAAGTGGCTCACGGACAGGACACATGCGGTGAGGATAGCATACTGCAGTTCCTACTGTACATCAGTTACAATTGGCATACCCCAGTCCTCGGTCATAGGAACCCTCATGTTCATTATATGCTTCCCTGAGGTACAGTCTAGCACAGAAAGACTTTCCCTGAATAGGTTTCCAGACAACTGCAAACTAGGGGCCATAATTGATTCACCAGCTAATACACACACCCTCCATATGGATATCACTGTGACAGATACCTGGTGTCGGCAACATGGCCTCAAGCAGCATGGCAGAAAGTGCATAGACATCCCCTTTGGATTACAACAGTCACCCAGTGACTATCACATAGGTGGCATTCCCTTACATACATAAGACATTATAAGGGATCTTAGTACACACGTAGATAGCACCCACTCCTTTGGTAACCTTATTGCCAAGGGGGCGTGTATATCCTTCTACATGGCCACCCTAATCTGTAATGGATTTGTAGAACAAAGGCTGCCATTGTACCTCTATACTCCTGACTTATAAAACACGTTCAAGGGTACAACACCCCATTTGGGGTGTACCTTACGGGACAGCAATGGCTTTAAATACCACAACATTAGTGCACCAACAGTATTACTCACCTCCAAAGGATGACGTATGCAGCACAACTACTGAAACCCCAACTGAAGTAATTTGCATACTGCATACTCAGAGGTGACCTCTGCTGAACATACAAGGCCCATGTCCACATCAATATTGATGGATATGCTCTACATAAGCAACATAAGCAAAAGCCACTGAGAGCAACATGCTCTGGGATATGTACCCAAATGCAACGATGAGTAGCACGTGCTGGAGGGATACATTCCTGAAACGGACACTCATCATGCTTTGGAACATGACTCCTATGTACATCAGGCAGGGACCCTCACTAGCACTTTTCATGAGATACCTGGATGGGTGGATGGGGAACAGACATGTACACCAGGGATCACTGCAGTGGCTGTACTGTACACAGGTGCAGGAAACAAATGGCTGTGCTGTTCACAGGCACAGGACACTAACCTAGGGAGGTGCCACCAGTGAAAACACTGTATTAGGGCTTACAAATGGACTTGGCCAGACAGCATAGTACCTAACTATGAACCTATGAAGCTATTACATGTCCTCTGTGCATGGATAATTGAGTAGCTCTTCCATTTCAATTAGCTATCATGCTGTTACATTGTCTGGTGACTACAAGACATATGTAGCCTGTTATTGTGTATTGTACATTCCAATACACATACCTTATGTTTGCATAATATAACAGTCATGCTATGTAAAAGATTTGACATATCTACCTACAATACTGTACTTTTCACATTTTTGAAACCATATCCCATAATGCAAAGCATATTTGCATAGCATGACCACCTTAGGCATGTTATTCTCATTATATGCCCATACATATGCCTACTGTTACAGTATATCAACATAAACTATCCCCTGTTATGGCATGTGCTTGTTGGACAAACCCTACCACCAACAGCGGCTGGAGTGGAATTGTTATGTTTAAAGCCCTTATGTAGCATCCCTTGTGGTGTATGAGGTGCTTACCTTGTGGCCCACAGCAGTACATACAATTTCTACAAGCATTACTATGCTCAACAAGACATCACTACATAATACCTTTTCCCACTGTCTGTATTGCGTACACTTTCCTTAATACAGAACAGGCACTACATGCACTAACATACTGAGTGTCATACATACCTTCTTAGTGGTCCGAGTATACAATAATATCTGTGTTACTCCTTTCCTCTTTAAACAATTCAACGGTATGAGCATACGGTTTGAATGTATGGCAAGCCATCATTTTATACGTGGATACCTGTAAAGTGGTATCCTGCCACCAATTGGTGTTCCGGAGTAAATTATTACATGCACATCAGCTGTGCAGCTACTCCATTGGCCAATTACACGGCAACAGTGGGGTATAATTGAATACTCAACTTGGGCGTTGTCCTTTTGCCCTACCTTTGAGGGAGACGGTCTGGATGTATTTTATTGTGATGAATTGCAACAGCTATATGGAGAGACACAGATACATTGAATTCATGTCCCCCCGTGGATTGTGTGTGACGGCTAGAGTAAATAGTTCTACATGTGAGTGTAGCTGTTATCTCAACCGTCTGATACGAGACTATTGCAAACAAAACCTGTAACATCGGCGCCTGTTCCATTGTACAACAGCAACAGTTTCACATAGCGCCATTACAAGTGTGTCTCTCACAAGGTATGTTAACACGTCTGCAGATGTCATTGAGTGAGTGGATGTTTGTGATATTATTACAGTCCGTATTACAATTGTTTCGGGTGTGGGGGAGCAGATAAAGGTTTGTGGGGAATGCATTTATACATATTCCATATGTGTGTGGGGGCCCCTTCCCTAATTGAAGACCTGTCATTTAGTAGACTAATACTATGGTTATTGCAGGCTTATTCATTAAACCATTGTTAATTGGTTCCTATATAGCATGCAGGTGATGTTGATCCTTCAATCCCTCCGAAATACATCAATATGTACTGAACTGTTGCTACATGAAAGCTGTCTCGTGTATTTCTGTCACAGATATTTGCAGTCATTGCAGTTGTTTTGGTGACTCAAACTATTTGGCTTGGGTTGCCACCTTTTCAAATGGCCATAGTGGGACATTTGCAGGGCACACATCAGGGTTTTAGAGGCCGACACATACCCACTGTCAGTACAAAGGATAGAACTGACTTTTGCCCTAAATAAAACCTTATTCTTGTAGCACTTTAGTTGCTTATTATGTTTCTTGTTCAATTTACATATTTGAGAGACAGAAATAACTATTTAATGCAACTATTGCTTAATATATGGGACATCATTTTGTCCTACAATCTTGGTACATTTGCCCTTTTTAATATTTGTTGTCAGAACACAACTGGCTAAAGAGGGACTGTCCCTCTCAAAGTGGGACAGGTGGTAACCATATGCCTAAGGCCGGCTATGACCACAACTACTGTAATAATCTACCTCTGAGTTAGCACAAACAGACCCACGATGCAAACACACACACACACACACACACACACACACACACACATTACAGTCCCACGGAAACACACACCACACTCTCAACACGCACTTACACACACTACAGCAATCGGAACCACACTTAAACACAGTACCTACCTGGACTGCAGCACCAGCAGCAATAACTGAATGTCCCTTAACATCGTGATAATATTACTCGTGGTTATAGTGTTCCGGTACTGTGGTCTTTCGGTCTTTAAGCTTCGTGATTACACGTGTCGGTATGTAAAGCATTCGGTAGTTGGCAATATCCTATTTATTTGTACCTTCATGGTTGCGTACAAGTCGTTAACCTGCCTATATATTCGCATATATATGGATTTCCGTATATATCGACATACATCTCTCTATCACCCTTTCTATCCCTATTATATAGATAGATATATATATATGTATATATATATATATATATATATATAGAGAGAGAGAGACAGGGAGAGGGAGAGAGAGTGTACACACCTTTCGTTGGGTACATGGCGGTGTATTCCGTTTGCTGAACTCTGCCCTTTTGTGTTTTAACCTGCCACAATACACACCTACTATTGGTACATCTCAGGTAGCTTAGTGGTAGGTGATTGTGTACATGGTTGCATGTTCTACGCCTACCAGTGGTCGTTTTACCTCTCAGAGCAGGCGCTGTTAGTACAAGGGTGAATAATGCTGGTTTCACCTGTTCTGGACATCTTTGACTGTGATCTGCGTGGAATTCGGCAAAGCTTAGACCTGTTTTGTGCATATCCGTGTAGTCATGTTTAAACGATGCTTACCGTCACTTGCCACCACATAAACCTGCTAACATGTGCTTACACATGCTCTAATGACCTACATCCAACATCCATTATTCGTGCCATCGGGATTACCTAACGGACCTTGCAGGACGTGGAACTGGGTGCATACACGACACAGTCAGTGGCTTTACCACTTGGTCATCTGGTGTTTGTAAAGGTGTTAATGGTGTTTTGTATGTGGACTGTACTATGGCTGTTCCTCCATACTGCAGTGAAATGTGTAAATCAGTTAGTTTACATATGGATGATACTAATTCATGGTATGTCTAAGTGATGTTTAATGGATGTGCTCCAGCACTGGGAATCTATGTCAGAGTGAGCCACACACTGTAATGTGCTACACCTTGACACAACCATGACTGGAGAATGCTGGGGTGGCAGATACCTGTCATGGGTACTCCCCATGCTTTGGCACTGCATCCCTAATTACATTATATGGAGGCCCTCATTAACACACTGGGGAATCCATGCAGAGTAGGTGGGGAACAGTGGTTACACACGTGGATCCCGCAATTGGCTCTGCTCCACAGAGGGACAGTTGGTTAATCGATGGGGTGGTGATAGCAGACACATTTTGCCTAGGCTGCTGAATGGCCTCTGACAATCGGGCATGTACCTACCAATGTACCTAGGAACCTATACATACAGTATCAACATATGCTGTTAGCTTCGTTTACTGTTCAGGTGTTGACTTTCCTTGTTCCAATAGCTATTGTGTGTGCAATAGTTGAGGGCTGCCTATGTAGGATTCACACAGTAGGCCACCTATACATTACAATTTGCAGGTGGTCGTGTGTGTGTGCCATCCGTTTTGCTGTGTGTGCAGGTGGAGAAGTGTGTCAGTCCGTAGGGGCCTACACTGTCAGTGTATGTGCTATACGTTCCCTCTTTGCCAAGGCATGCCTCCATCTGCCTACTGTGCCTGTGATGGCCTTGGCAATTGCGGTGGGCTGTGAGGGCCTTCACCATTATGTCCCTGCTGCAGCTGTTTCCACAGGATCATATTATGTAGCATGGCACCTACTATGAAGATGTGAGCACACATGCCTGGAGAGTATGGCAAGGCTCCACCAGATATGTCCAAGCAACGGAACCATGATTTCAGCATCCCAAACACACGCTCTATGATGATTCTGGTTTGTACATGTGCCTCATTATGGCATTCTTGCATGGGTGTGTGTGCATTTTGATGGGAGTCATCATCCACGGCTCCAGTACATAGCCAGCATCCCCCACAAGGTGGCCATATGGGATGTTCCCCCTGACAAATACCTGATACAGCTGTGAGGCATGCCAGATGTGGGAGTCATGGTAGCTTCCAGGGCTGCCAGCACACACATCTGTGATAATGCCCTGGGCATTGCACATGACCTGGCAGTTGATGGAGTGGTATCCCTTGCGGTTTATGCAGTGCCTACCATGGTCTCTGGGTGGTGACTTGATATGTATGCACGTGCAGTCTATTGCACCCAGTACCTCCGGGTAGTGTGCCACATGGTGGAAGAGACGCATATTGCTGGCCAAATCCTCCTGAGTTCGGGGGAAGTATATATGCTCATTGGCATGTGGTAACATGGCATCCAGGAACTGGTGGAGTACCCTGGATGCTGATGCCTGTGAGATCCCCATGATATCTCCAGTTGGCCTTTGAAAGGTACCTGTGACTAGTATTCTCAAGCTTACACATACCTTCATATCCACTAGGAAGGGTTCCCCTCTGTTGTTTCTGGATCTCAGGCGTGGCCAGCACAGCTCAACTATTTGCTGTACGATGTCCCTGTCCACCCTGTAACTCTCTATCTCCAGATCATGTAGCCCCTGGTAGGTTACCCTTGGTCTGAACACTTTTCTCTTCCTCCAGGGACTGAGGTGGTTGTCAGCGTCATCCTCCACAACACCTTCAGTCTCCAACACATGCTGATGAATCACAGCTATGGCAGCTCCCAACAAGTGCATTGTAAAAGTTCCCCATCTGTTTACACCGATGGTGCAGTGTTTGGGAATACACAAGTGTGTGTGAGGTGCCTTCACACTTTATACTATTGTGCTTTGAACACTGATGATGTCATAGGGTGTGTATGTACATTCAGAGCTGCAGGGTATCTTGTGTTTTACCACAGATACTGCTATTGTGCTGCCTTTGGTGTTGAATTACATTTATCTGCCGTGGATTACCTCTTGCCCTTGCCTCAACTTTTCTTAATGATTCCCCTCCCATTGTCTGGCATGCATCCAGCTGCCTGCTTTCTTGTTTTGTACTTTCCCGAACCAGGATTGTCTTGTGAAATGTGTTCTATTGCCGATCTACTGCAGGTTTGCTTTGCTCGGCGGTTACAGTTCTCTTTTCTTTGCAATCCGACACCTCCCCTATCCTGTTCTGCAGGTTGCTGCTAGCAGCCTTGTTAGCTGGCGTCAATTGCCTACTGTGAGTTAATAGGTGCTAATTGCTCAGTTGTACTCCAATTACCCTACTGCGGCATTTCCTTATTGTCTTCCCCTAAACTTCCTTTTTGGGCTGTGGTGCATGGCGCGTGAGTCCACTTACCGGGTTTCGGGCACATTTTCATCCAAGTACACATGCGCTTTTGGGCACTATGTGTACTCTCAGCTGAGCAAAGCTATACGTACATCCACGCCCCTGTCTTGCGGCTTTGCTTAGCAATGGGCAGCCCAGATTTGTATTGCTCCAATGTGCTTACAGCTGCAGTGGTACACCCCATTGCTAATGTCATGTATTCCTCCAGACCACTCCTCGGTGTTGTAGCACTGCGCCGTATTGTACATCCTTAGGCCAGCAGAACTTTTGTGATTCACTATTACTTGCCTCATTTGCATGGCATTGACTACTAATTCATAGTTACCATGCCAAACACTGTCACAGGCCCTTAGCAACCCTTACAGCTTGGTTGTGGTGTAGCATGCATACCATTGACTATTATGGTGGAATCATGATTTGTGTTACATTGCTATTTTATGACATTTGTATATATTTTCCTTGTGTTCCTGTTTGCGCACACATGCCCTACGGTTGTACTTTGCATTACTGTGGCCATGACATTAAATGTTATTTTTTATGTGTTGTGCATCTTTTCTTTTCTTATGCCATTGGCTGTATATTTAGCCATTGGCATATGTTAACTTTGTAATACATGAGTCTGGTCCGCTTCCAAGGCTCCAATGTTCTGTTTGTCAACATGTAAACCATTTTTTTTTGGTTTACATTTCTGTAGGCTTACTCTACACCTATGCCACTTCATGAATCGCTATGTACTTTCATTTGCATGGTGCAGTATTGCTCATGGGGTGATTTACATACCTATGCCGGGAGCTGCGCAGATCTGGCGTATGCTGGTAGTGCACGTGGAATTGGATCGTACCTGAATCGCTAGGCAGCCATATTTGGCATTATACCACCTATGCTATGCCTGCACCTGGCACAAGCTTCATGAATCCCGGGGTAAGTCTATAACAGCAATATTTAAAATCGGTCCCTAGATTTGGGCCTTTGTATCCCTATTGTCAGGCTTTGTCCAGATTTCTTGGGCTACAAGTTTGAGAGGTATGCTGGCAAACTGACAACAATTTCATAGCTACTAGACATCTCATCTGAAGGGGAACATGCTCAGAAGTGCAGCACTCCCCCAGTCCTCCTTAAAGAAAACCATAGTATCAGTAATCCATCTACATGACATGTGAATAGAACACACAGCCTTCTGCATCAAAGACAAGTATGCTACCTGTTGTGCTACTAACACTGCATCAAGCTCTATAGCACAAACACTGACAGCCATTTGCCAAACAAAACAGTTGCACACTGAAGACAGACAGCATGAGCAACAGTATACTTCTCCTTCTGTGGAACTCATGATTCCTTGAAAATGTACTGAAACTCAAAGAAATGCACTGAAATTCAATTTCTTGAAAATGCAGTGAAACTCACATTCCTTGAAAATGCACTCTTGATAATTAAGTGAGCAGTCTGGTGGTTGATGTAGAGGATTCAGGCTCTTGTCTCTTATAACCAAGGTTCAGAGTTTGAGCCTGAGCAAGTGAATTAACTAACTTAACAGCCTAACTAGGGCATTCCACACACACACGTGTACACACACACACACACACACACACACACATATATATATATATATATATATATATATATATATATATATATATATATATATATATATATATATATATATGCTTACCAAAGGAATGAGCCTATGATGGAGTTGTTGCAGTTCTCCACATTTGAATTCTAAGCAAAAAGCAGCAGGGAAGGGAAAGTTGTGTGTGTGTGTGTGTGTGTGTGTGTGTGTGTGTGTGTGTGTGTGTGTGTGTGTGTGTGTGTGTGTGTGTGTGTGTGAGATGCATGCAGATTTTGGCCACGTGCATGTGTTGTACCAAATCCTTAAAGAAGAAATGTAAGTTTTTTAATTGTTTTAATTAAAATAAAATGTGACATCCCCTGGCCAGCGCCCCCTCCCCAGCCAGTGAGCAGACAGCAGGGTCTAGTCAACTGCCTAGGTCGCCTAGTGCTGGATGCAGCTCTGCATATTATCAATGTATTTTGGCATTTGCAATTATTCACCTGGGGCATCTCCAACAGGAGACACTGTTAGTCCTGACTAGTCCAGCTTCCACATAGAATCCACCAGTTGAAATTAGTGTTGTGTCATTTTCTTCACTGAGGGTTACAAGGAACTGCTCCATTTCTGTCAGCTGACAATATGTTGTGGGAGCTGCCTTAGTGACAGACCTATCTGAAAGTTTATCTTTTTTCAGTTGTAAGGCAGTTGGTTGAATTTTCCTTTTGTTGAAGGCAAAGCAGCCTGTACAGATGATTGCAATGCATATGATCAAATTGACCTGTTTTTTTGTGTCTGTGTGAGACTGCAGAAGAGTGGAGATCGGGGAATTTGCCTTTCATCTCTGTAGTACAAAGTCAGAATTGGTATATGTAATGTGCAGAGGGGCCTGTTCTCCTGAAAAAAAAAGTTATTTGTGTGTTTCAGTTTTCATTGATTTCTGTTTTGAGCATAAATTGTTACTTCATACATAGAAGATTCGGCCTTTTAAAATATAATCTTTTCTTGCTATTTTTCCCATGAAAGATCACATTTGTGACTCTGATGCGCCTGCAGTACTGTCCAGTTGTGCCCACCTACAGCATTTATTTGCTGCACCATTTCCTGCCACACCTGGTCCCTTAAAACACTATTCACCTTATCCTTCATTAGGATTCTTCTGCCAAGGGTTTTCAAGTCCTGCAACAGGACACCTCTCTCCTGTGGGGTGATTTTTCCCCTCTACTCTGCTATTCTTTTGGCAATATGATAGCTCCAGTATACCTGTGGGAATACATGTAGATCAGTGTATGTATACAGGACTGCCCATGTTGGACAACACCACCCCCACCCACTGTCCTCCCCATCTTTCAGAGGATACTGTAATGTGCAGTACAGTCTTTAGCTATTGAACTGCACAGCATCCCCCTCCATGTCAGTATACAACATGGCTTTCCTGTTCTCTCTGTGTATCACCATCCCCTATTGTTATGCCAACTGTCATGCTTGTTTCCGATGACTTATCCAGTTTTCTACCCCCAAAGGATTACAATCTGAAATGCTAGGTTAGTGAGACATGAAAGGATGTACCCCCACTACAGGAACAATGACTGTTTTGCCTGTTTCCTGTGACCCTACTGTTTAAATGGACCCGTAGCATAGCAATATTTCTTGCCTGTTCCCTGTAACCTAACACTGCTAGCCTGCTCCCCCCAACCCATTCTGTTGTAACCCTGCTTGGACCATTACAGTGTTAGCACACAGCAATTAGTATAGTGTGAAACCTCTATGTAGCAGCCATACACCCTCCAGATTTAGGCATGAAATCTGGTATAAAGGCAGTGGCTGTACCAGTGGAGGAATAGATATCTGACATTTATTGTCACCTTTCCAACACTGCACATTCTCAGCAGAAGCTTAAAAGAGTTTGCAATGTTCATGGACATTGAACCCCTCAAAATTATCAGTTATGCCCTCACTTGAACGCTAAGTTTAACAAAAGTCATCAAAAGAACACTTGTCTTGTGGCCTGCCCTGAGATCCTACTACATGTCCTGTGAACAACAGTCTGTTAAATTGAGCTCATAGCTGAGAGACTGCATAGCCATGACATTAAGCTGGCATTCCTGTTACTCCTGTATGCAAGTGAATCACTGCAAGAACTTCAATGTGCAAATGCAAGGTAGGGAAAGTAAATTGCTCAAGTTGCATGATGATATGCAGAAAGTGCTACAGACACACGCCAGTAGGATACTCACATAACCAATTGCTATGCAGTATCTGGACAATGCAACTACTATTGAATCAGTTTTTGAACTGCAAGACAACATCCTGCCAGAAACTGAAATCTGTATTGGTCCTGATGCTGAAACTTATTTGGATGACAATATAGATGACATTAGGGGTACAATAGTAGAACGGAAACTTTTCACACAAGAATCAAGCAGTTTTACTTTGCAGTCCAACTTAAAATGAAAAACAAAATTTCACCTTCTAGAGATCCTCTGCTGCAGAATATGGTCAGCTTATTAGATCCAGCTATGAAACTGCAGCTTTTTTCCACCACTATTGCAGATATTGGTCATCATCTCGGTTTTTGTAATTCATGAATGGGGGCTGCAAACTGATTGATGAATTTTCAGTGTATCAGATGACTGAGTGGTCATATAGATCAGACACATCTAATTTCCTAACGTACTGGTCCATGGTGCTTGGTAGCCCTGCAACAGAAGACCTGCCTACCATCAGAAAACTAATGCAAACGATCCTCTGCTTGCCATACTCAAACAGTGAAGCAGAATGAGCATTTAGCATGGTTTGCAAAGTCAAAACTGAGGTCAGGCAGTCACTTGGCTATAAAGATGATTGAGGACAATGACTGCTACTGTGTGAAACAACCAAAGGACATGGAAGTAGCCAGAAATGCAAGAGCTGCTTATAACAAAGAACATTCTACAGTGGAAGTTTAATCTGCCTACCAAGAAACTGAAACTGATAAATGGGTTTAGTTGATATGATATAGAGGGAAATGGCATGCGTAGACCTGTAGCCAATAGTCTGTGTAGTCAATAATCAGAATGTGAATTGCCTTATTGTGTGTATTTATTCCATATTAAGTATGTATTTACATTTTTCAAATGTTTAAGCACCATTAATGAAACAAACTCTCTTGAGTGTGAGGGTGGATGAGCATATATTACTTGAATTTTATAGAGTTGCCTGAAATTCTTAATAATCCCATATTATGAGTGTCTGTCTGTGTATGTATAGAACTCTTTAATAAATCAATAATCTAAAATGATGCCCCATCTTTGTGCAATTGAACATGTGTGGGTTTGCCGATTAATGTGCTTATTTGAATATGCATATATTATGTTATTATGTGTCCTTGATTTTAAGGTAGTTTGTCCCTCATTCTCTCATCTGGAGGCTGAGAGGTCAGTACTGCTGTAACATACCTTGATAACATCTACCATCAAAACATCTGTATGTATAATGCTACTGTTTGCCTACTTAGGTTTGTTTCACATTACTGGTCCTCAAAAGTATACTGTATTGCAAAATATTCTAAGTAATTGTCAGTCATATAAGTAACTCTATACACTATCTTCCCCTATCACAAAATCTTCATGATTTCTCTTCACTGTACTGTTTCCATGCATTTGAAATTTGTCCTTACACTATTTCATTGTACATTGCTTGTTGATTTCTACTTTATTATGTTCTGTAAGTTGAATTATCTTGACCTAATGGACAGAAAATCCCCAAACATCATGAAAAAACAAATATCACCCAGAATAAGGGCATGCAAAAAGATATGACAGAGCCTGTGTTTTATGACATTATTACTAATGATATGCAACAATTGTGGTGAATGAGACATTTATTAATGGAATGGCTTCATTTGCTTGATCATAGATTAGTGCAGCATGATGTACACAGACATGGAGAGAATACATCATTGCAGACAACCCTCACTACACTGGAGGAGTTCCTGTTGACCTGTCAGCGGGAGTAAAATCACTTGAGACTTGTCCAAGGCCTTAATGTGGTAGCTAATTTAGATGAACCATGCCAGGTCTCTATTGTGAATGTGCCAGGTTGATGTTTCCTTATGTCAGAAACACCGTGCAGTGGCAAGCAGTACTGTGAATTCAGTGCTACTCAGCACTGGCATATCTCCTGTATCAGTCATCTAGGATGCAGGTATGACTGCACATCTCATAATGCAAAAGTCTCATTACATTATATGTACCATGGATGCATTACAGGGAAGTCAGATTGCCACAAATTAGTGGATCCAATGTTGTCTATTTTCGTCTGAGTCAACATATGGGATGTCAGATCTATCCCAATCTGACCTTGGCATCAAATCTGAAGCTTCCACGGTCCAAGGGTTCTGACTCCTCCCCTACCTGTAATTCCCTGAGCTCCATTTAATACCTCAGCTTGTTTGCCACCTGAAGACTTCAGACATGTTTTAATGGCTCTCATATCCTTTCAATTATTATTTATCTAGTTTTCTGTATTTAATAACTTGGTATAGCTTAATTAGTTGTTCTTGCAATAGTCCTCCTCTACTGAGAGAATTTTTTCTGTCCAGTGAGTCGATATTTAAATAACATTTTTTTCTTCCCGTATGCTAAGTACAATTTTCTAGTATAGATATTTAATATTAGAAGTAAAAGAATTTTCCTAGCAAGTTTAATAATAGTGTTTTTTTCTATATATTTACATCTAGATATATAAGATAGTAGTTTGATATAATATATTAATTGTGTCTGGGGTTTGAATACTGTTTAGTTGATAATGGCCAAGTCACAAGCTTTCAAAAATGTTCTGAATGTGAGTGCAAGCTTCCCCATCAAGATCCTCACAATGTTGTGTGTGTATTGTCTGGGCACTGTCTATTTGGATACAGACTGCCAGATGTGTGCTTCTTTTAGTGCTAGGGCACTTCAAGCCTGACTCAACAAATTGTTGGTGGAAGGCCTTCTCCCCAGCAGACAGAACCTTCATTGCATGGGCCTTCCTCTTCTGCTTCCCCTGCCAAGAAACAGGATGGGGCTTGGTCTTCCAAAAAGGATCTAGAAAAGGACAAAGACAAGGAAAGGGAAAAAGATAAAGAGAAAAGCAGATAAAAAGTGAAAGAAAAGGATGTGTCCTTCTTCTACCATTAAATGATCCTTGGATCTGACAGTACCAGTCAGATGCCTACCTAAAGTTGCTTGGAGGTCAGAACTGATATCATCTTGGTCCTGTCCATTCTATCCTTGTTACTGGTTTTCAACAGAACTGGTGAGCTTGCGATTGCATTCTCCAGTTCTGCAAGAAAGGAGATGTTCCAGGCCTTCATTTGTGTAGCCTCTTCTGCTCAGTCATCTCAGAGCTTGACAAAGTATGACATTGCAGGATGATGAGAAAGGTCTTCAGAATAAAGATTCAGCTCGGGGTTCTGTCAGTACCATCCCCTTGGAATGTATGAGCCATTGGCCACTCTACCCCTCTACTTGTTTCATCTGTTGCAGTCCCTCTGACTAATCCCAAAGCATATTGATTGGTGCTGATAGTTCAATCTACTTCAACACCAACAGCTTCCCTATCCCTCTTGACTCTTATACCTTATGATCAAGAAGGGACTAGGAGCTGTAGCATTGGTACCAGGTTACAAGGGGATGGATTGACCCCAAGACTCTCAAAGCCATCTCTTCCCCTCTGTGCTTTGGCACTAGACAGCTTGGGTCAAGGTCAGCTTTGGGGCTGGGGCATGTTGGGGTAAATGGTTCTCTCTCCTCTTCGGATCATGGGAAATCTTTGGCTCTGGTGGCAGATTCAGCTTTTGAAGTTTTTGAAAGGGTTTTGGGTTTACCCAAAGAGAAGGTGCTTTCCTAGTTCAATTCCACCGAAGCCTCAGCTAAACCCTGCAATGTCATCTTTTCATCATTCTGCCAGACTGGGACAACCAGGACCTCAGGTTTCTGAAACCAATTGCTTACCTCATCTCCCAGTCTGCTACTGCATGACCTGTCTTCCAAACAGAGTCAGTTCACAAGAAATGGACATGTAATCAAAAGCACATAGAATCCTCTCCATAGTCTTTCACAGAGGATACAAACTTGGATGAAGGTGAGGGTTCACGTATGTCCCCCTCAGAAGATGTCACCTTTGGTAAAATCCTTGAACTCATGAAACCGAGATGGAGGATAGTCCACTAAAGATCCCTCACAGATGAATCTGTATTTTGGAAGCCTTTGGTTCTGGCTCAACATCATCCTGGGTGGTACACCTATTGACTCATTTATCGACCTCATGGCGCAATGGGTTTGGAAGGGTCCTGATGTGGTGGACCCTATATCCAAGAATCCGCATTGGATTTTAGCAACTTCAAAGGAAGGGAAATATTGGAGCAAAGGTCCACCAGTGGATGCCATGGTTGTGGTAGTGACCACCAAAAAGGAATTATCTGAAAAGAGTTCCTCTGTCCATCCCCCTAAGAGGAAGTCTAGGTTGTTGGACAGTTTTTGGAAATAGACATACTCACCAATGACCTTTGCACTCAGGTCACTGAATTATTTAGTTCATGGGATCAGATTTCAGAGAGACTTGTCTATGGAAATTTCCAAGTCTCTTTCAGGAGTTTTGCCTGTGGATGTCAAAAAGATTGTGGGCTCCCAGATTTTTTCTCTGCAGTCAACTTCTAATGTAGCCATAAATCTAATTTCTAATGCAGCCAATGGCTCAGCCAAAGCAGCAGGCACAGGGCTTACTGTAAGACTGCATGCCTGGATGCTTTATGACTTCATGGAAGGCTTCAAGACATCCTTTGTCAATGCTCCATATAATGGCTGTACACTTTTTAGGCTTAAAGTTAAACACACATTGTCCAGGATCCAGCAGGATGGTAAGATTCTCTTTGCAGTGGGCACTCGTTTGTCCATTCCCCAAAGATCCTACTCTAGAAATCAGAGTTGTGGGAAAAATGTGGTTTCATAAGTCACAGAGATCATACCAGGATTTCCCTGGTGAAAGACCTCCATGTGGGCGAGGTGGGGAAAATTCCAGTGAATGTTGCCCTAGAGGCAAAGGCAGATGGCATAACCTGGGCTTCCATAGTCCCTTTACCAAGAGGTGCCGTCAGTGTCCCTAAAGGTTTGCCTAGCTGTTGCACTCTGTAGGCAGTCATGGGATGCTTATCTCTGCACCCTTAAACTTGGCAAAACATTAAAAAATGCGTAGGTGCTAAAAATCATTTCCAAAGGCTATTCCATTTCCTTTTCCTTTCCACCCATAAAGAAGAAAGTGTTTCCTGACATTACACCCAGTCAGTGGGAACCAGCAGCAATAGAAAGTTTCAAGCTGCCAGAAAAAAAAGTCATCCAACTGGTCCTGCCCAAACCAGTTAGGATCCTGAGTCTACTCAAGGTTTGTTTTAGTTCCAAAGTAAGCAGTAGACCTCAGAACAATTTTGGACCTCAGTCATTTCAATCAATTAATAAAGCAGACAAAACTCCAGATGCTCACAATTCAGTCCATATTGCCTCTTCTGAGGAAGGATGACTGGATGTGCTCGATAGATCTCCAGGATGCTTACTATCATGCCAGGAAATTTCTCCATTTCTGGCTCAATGCCAATCACTATCAGTTCACAGCCCTACTCTTCAGTCTCACCACAGCCCCCAGGGTGTTCACCAAGATAGTGTCAGTGGAGCAGTTGTGTCTACTAGAAATCTAAGTCTTCCCTTACTTCAATATAAGCTCCTGACTGCCACATCCATGCATCTGCTGTCATTTGGATCTTCTGGTCCAATGTTTACTGGATCTAGGCAAAACAGTAAATTTCCCCAGGTGTTAATTATTTCCAGCTCAGTAGAGAGAATTTATTGGATGCCACCTCAACACAGCTCTGCAAATTGTCAGTCTTCCCCACCACAGAGTCTTATCTTTGCATCTAATGGCCACACAGCTGATACATCATCCCTCCCCTCCAGCACAATTAGTGCTGGGTCTATTAGGTGTCATGGCATCCTCCATTCTAATCATTCCAATGGCTCATTACTACATGGCAATACTTCAGTGGACACTAGCAGTCTAGTGGCCTTAGAAATTTCACCCAATATATGTAAAGATTCGACTCACAAGGGAATGCAGTCAACACATCTTTTGATTGATAACCTTTCCTTCAGTAACAGAGGGATGGCACTTTCACACAGATCCACCAATATCAGTAGCAACCATGGATGCCTTCCTTCTAGAGTGGGGAACACTTCGAAGGGAGTATGATCAATGGAACATAGTCAAATTTAGAGGCTAACATTTACATCAATGTCTTGGAAATGACAGTGGTCTTCCCAGCACAGCAGGTATTTCAGGATGTCCTCCCCAAGACTGTGATTCCCAGACAGACCATATGGGTATCACGTGATACATCAACAAACAAGGAGGAACCTATTATTTCCCCTTGTGTCAACATGACATGAGGTTATGGCAGGGGGCAATGTCTTCATAGTATTATCTGACAGCAATGGTCTTTCAATTTTCTGGCAGACAAATTCAGCAGGACTATCCTAACTCCTGACAAGTAGTCTCTCAATCCAATGGTGGCAAATTTAATTTTCAGCCACCTGCTACAACCTTTTCACCTCCTACTTCAACAACAAGTGCAGCAGTTACTTTACCCTCATCCCTCCCCAGGGACAATCACCAAGGTATAATCTGGTCCACAGTTGACCTCCAGGTCTGCTTTATGCCTTCCCCATTGCCTTTCCTGACCAAGTTCATTCAGAAAGACAAACAGCACAAGGCCAAAGTAATCCTCATCGCCCCCTTGTGGCCCCGGCAAACATAGTTCCCTTTTCTGTGGCCTCTACTAGTACATCCTCCTTGGATGCTGGATCAATATACAGATCTTCTATCTCAAGTGTGTGGATCTCCTTATCAGGATCAGACTACCAATAAATTAAAAACTTAGTTCTTCTAGTTTGGACCATAGTCAGAGAACCCAGGCTTCCCAATATGGTTGTTGAGATTTCATTGGCTTTCCTGAAGCCCACCACAAATAAAGGTTTATCAAAGCAAATGGAAAAGATTTTCTTTTTATCTGGTAGCCAAAAATTTGGATCCGTTTTCTGCTCCCATTCCCTCTATCCTGGAGTTCTTGTCTGAACTTTTTAAAAAAGGTTCTAGTTATTCTAACATCAAAGTTCAAATGGCAGCAATTTCAAATGTTCATATTGGATACAATAATACTTTAGTACCCTCCTTAAAGATCTCAAAAGCCCTTCTAAGAGGGACTTTTCAGTTTTGTCCTCCCATTACTGATCCAGTCCCTCCATGGGATATTACCATCATGTTTCAAGCTTGGGCACAACCCTCCTTTGAACCTGTGGCCATTATAGATATTAAATATTTAAGATGGAAAACAATTTTCTTAGTGGTGATCACTTCAGCCAGACAAATTTCAGAATTGCAAGCACTTTCATGTAAACCTTCCTGTTTAGTTTTCCGTAAGGATAGAGTTTCTCTCAGAACTAATCCATCTTTCCTTCCAAAGGTGGCATCCAAAGCTAACTTAAATCATTCCATAGATTTACCAGTAGCCACGGTGGTGCAGCAGTAGCATTGTCACCTCACAGCAAGAGGTTCTCACGTTCAATTCTCAGCTGGAACGCCTTCTGTGTGGAGTCTGCATGCCCTCCTCGTGGTCGAGTGGTGTTCGAAAGACATGTGTGAATTAGCATGCCGTTGTTGAAGGCTGGGCTTCGAGCTGGCACCTCGGCACTGTAAAAATCTACTGCCGATCATTAGCGGACAGGAGTTCTGCTGTGGCGACCCCTAATTGGGAAAAGCCAAAAGAAGAACAACAACAACCAGTGTTCTTCCCTCAGATCCTCAAACAAAGAAGAATACATGCTAGATGTTCATTGTCAAATCAGGTTCTATTTTCACCTGACAAAACAAATTAAGGAAATCTGATCAACTATATGTTGCCCTCTCAAAGTCTAAACTTGCTAGAGTTGTTGCAATAGTTACACTTTCTAGATGGATGTCAGACTGTATTTCATTGGTCTATTGTAAGATGGGTTTAAATTTACAATCCAAACCAGTGGCTCATTCAACCAGAGCAGTGCCTACCTCAACAGCCCTCTCCATGTCACTACCCATTGATGACATTTGTGCAGCATCAACTTGATGCACTGTGAATACTTTTATTACTCACTATAAACTGGACAACATACAATCCAGGTCTCACTCCTTTGTCTTTTCCACCATACTCAGGAATGCCCTTCCTTAATATCACCCAGATAGACAACTTGGAAATCTGTCCCATATGTTGAATTGGGCAAAAATAGATAACAATGAATATGAAAGCTATGTACTTACCATAACGATAGACCCATGTTGTCTGATGTTTGTCTGGTTCAACCTTCCCCTACCTCCACCCTCTTTGCCATATTGACTGGTTGCCACACACACTGTCTGTGAGCAACCCCGCCTATTTGTTTTTTTTTTTCTGGTCCCTTTCTAGATTGATTATCTGTTTCTATTATTTGTTCATAAAAAGGTCTGAGACCTCTGGTGAAAGGCAAACTCAATCTGAGGTATTAGAGTGGAGTTTGGGGAATTATGGGTAGGGGAGGAATCAGAACCTTGGAACTGTGGAAACTTCAAATTCATTGCCGAGGTTGGATCGGGATGGAACCCATATGTTGAACCAGACAAACATCAGGCAACATGGATCTATTGGTATGGTAAGTACATAACTTTTTTTTTCACAAAGATGTTCATACATCAGCTTTCACAGGTGCTTCTCTCTTCATGTGGACAATTTGTGTTGGTCAGAATAGTTTGTAGCTACAGATTTCTTTCATCACAACCTAGATACCTATAGAACCCCAAGATATAGTTTTTGGGATCAGTTGAGTACCATCTTCCATCTACCCCATTAGAAAATACTCCTCAAAAACAAAGTCCTCAAAGCAGTTCAAACTCTTTGAAGGGATGCTGTTTTTTTTTTTTGCCTTAGATTATCACGGCTGCCAGACAGAAAGAGCTGTCCACCCATCAGCCCCTATTAGCAGGGTGCCAACAGCTTTCAGGCCACTGCTTGTCATATGAGGTGGTGTTACTAGAAAGGAAGGCCGTTGGCATACAGTAGAATCCCACAACATGTAGAACATTTGTCCTGATAGTTCCACTTCATCTGCACATGGTTCTTTACACATTAGTTCCTGTAGTTTTCAGGTTGTCCTAGCAGAAGTCACAGCCATTAAAAACAGTGTCTTCCTTGCTAATAATCTTACAGGTGCAGAAGCAGATGGTTCAAAAAGTACCAGTGTTATTTTTCCTAGTACATAGCTCAGGTTCCATGGTGGAAGGATTTCCCTTCTTGGAGTTCTTAGATGTAGTTACTCCTTTTAGAACAGTTGAACTAGTTACTAGTACTTGTGAATACAAAAGTTTGTTCAGAGAAAGACAGGTTGAAATAACAGTGTTATGGACCTTTAAGGAAGCACAAAGTATGCTTATCTTGTAAAGGTCTGACAGGTAACCTAGGATGAGTGACACTTGATCTGCTATAATCTTTGCCCCGCCAAAGGCACCAGAGAGAGAATATCTTGTCTTGCTCAGTGAGCCTTCCTTGTGATTGTTTTCTTCATGATATTTTTCATATCCTCTGAAATCAGGTGCCTGACTGGGATAAGGGCTCACATCCAAGCTGTCAGAGTTTAAGAGGTGAAGCTGAGATGCTCAAGGTACCCCTTCTTCTGGGTCAAGAGGTCCACATACTGAAGCAACACCCTTGGATCTTGCCTCGCAAGGCTCAGCAAAATGGAAAGCCAGCATTGCTTAGGCCAAAAGGTGTTATCAGTATGACTTTTGGCATGTCTTTCTTGGTAATATGTAATACCTTGAGGATCAAGGATATGGAAAAAATGTATATTCCTGTTTAGGAAGAAGGCATTTATTTTCCAAGCAGCTGAAGCAGGTGTTCTGCAACAAAGCTTCATCAATCAATTGTTATTGTGTGAAGCAAAATGTCTACTTCTGGTATACCCCACCCCAGTTGTAGGTTGGATCCATAAACGTTTTCATATGTAACATTCATTCATATGGTTCTGCTTAGGATCTGCTCAGCCAGTCTGCTATGACATTTTCTTGAGAGGGAAGACATGCCACCCTGAATTTCACTTATGACTATTGGGTCACCTCCCACATCTGCATGACTATTTGATATAGGATGTAGGACTGTCATCCCACACCTGTTGATGACTATTTAACCATGGTGCCATTGGTGAATTGGAATTGAAGACCTCCCTACACCACAATTGCGTGGAAAGCTTTTAGTGCTATGCAAACTGTCATAGTTTCTTTCCCACTAATGTGTTTCCTCCTTATTGTTATGTCACATGTGCATTGGAACTTTAGAGGCTCCTGATGGGCTACCCAGGCCAAGTTTGAGGAGTATGCGGTCAGAGTTTGAATAGGTTATACCAGTTTGAAGGGAACCCCCTAAGTTGGCGAGCACCACAATTTTCCACCATGAAAGCTCCTTTTTTATATAGGGAAGTAACAAAAAGCACGAAAATGGAGCAGAATATTCCCTTTATATAGGGAAGGATAGGAATTGGAGTTGATAAAGACTTAATACTGGTACTACCTGCTCATGAGCTATCACTGTAATATTCTTATATGCTCTTCTTGTGAGAGGTTGAAATGATGGTTAAGGTGTTTACCTTACCAACAGAAGGTGCAGGGTTTGATTCTTGCAGAGGCGGCTTGTGCTATAGGACTGCAGGACTGCAGCCCCTCCACCTGTAAAACTAAAATACAAATCAGTAGCCCCTCCAACTGTAAATACAAATCAATCAATAAAAAAACATAATTGTGAGTCTCGGAACCACGTTCATGCATACTTGGAGTTCCGGGAACTCACAACTCCAGACTGACTGCTGTGTGAGCAGTCCAGATAGGGGGAAAGGCATCTTGCCCCGCAGATGCCCAGAATTCTGTGCGGTGATGACCGCATAGCACAGAAGAACTCCAGACTGCATCGTACGCAGGCTGGAGCCTGCTCTCAGCCCTCCTGTGAGAGTATGGTGTTTGAGCCAGCCTTCTTCTCACGAGGAAACCAGCCAGCCCGGCCATGCTTGCAACTTCCTCGGGACACTGTCACTGGGACTTGATTTTATTTTGGCTCTACCAGTCCGGCCATGCTTGCAACTTCCTCGGGACACTGGGACTTAATTTATTTCAGATCTACCAGCCTGGCCATGCTTGCAACTTCCTTGGGACACTGCCTGGGACTTAATTTGTTTTGGATCTACCAGCCTGGCCATGCTTGCAACTTCCGCGGGACACTGGAAACCAGCACATCAGGTAAGGTGTGTGTGTGTGTGTGTGTGTGTGTGTGTGTGTGTGTGTGTGTGTGTGTGTGTGTGTGTGTGTGTGTGCGGTATCACTCATCTGAGACAGGCACAGTAAATATACATACAGCTAGGGGCGCACACTTTCACACAGTAACAAGACATATAAACAATGGCACTACCAATGTATACTTCCAGAAACTACTGAATGCTCCCAAATTTTCAAAGTTTTTCTTAGTCTCGTACAGCATCTGCTTTTAAAAAGCAACACTTCTATGTGTATTTGTAAGCAGTCTGCTGTCAGTTTTTCTTTTATTACTACTTTTTTACGATTATTTAACAAGTCATCAGATGTGCTTTTTTTATAAGCAGCATCAGACTTTGATCTTTGTGTGTCTTTGTATGTACTGCTAAAAATATAATTACACTCTAGCAGTGGCAATGAAACTTTGCAGCCCAATTGGAAGCCTGCTAGCATAATAATTATCTGACTATTCTTGCTGAAATAAAAAAAGTAATCGGTGTTTTTGTGTAGGCATTTGTTCTAAGAACTGCAGGCAGTGCAACACAGTTCAAGTTAGGCATCCTATTACTGAATCGACTATGGGAAAAAAAAACTAGCAGTTATTATGTAGCAGGTGTTTTTTTTCTGCTATGCTGTATATCTATTTGGCTTACTTGCTACAGTGTATTTGCAATTTGCATGTAGCTCACTTTAACTATATTAACCAAGTGCCTTGATGGCCATGATTTAACTGCTTATATAAAATCTGAATGCAAACAGTTCTGTTTCATTTTTATTTTTTTCTGTTGTGCACTGATCCAGATAATGCAGCTGTTCAGATAAAACATTGTATTTGTTTGCATGGCATTTATTTGTTTAACTTGGACGGTTTTCTGCAAACCCAATTAGTCAATCCCGATTCAGTGAACATGTTGGAAAATAAAGTATTTATAAATTACCCTACATCTGTACAACTTTGGAGATTACTTTATTATTTAACAGATTTTATTTATTTATTTAAATACATTTTATATATATATATATATATATATATATATATATATATATATAAAATATTTAAATAAATACAATAAATCTGTACAACATTGGAGATTACTTTTTATTATTTAGATGACTTTTACTTCTTCAGAGATTGTGCATATTTACTGACACTGGTGGACTGTAGAAGTTTGAGTAGACTTTTATGATGGAAATGTTCTGAATTGGGCAGTTTTGTCATTATTGGTGCATGCATTTTGTTTCATTGTTTACTGGAAAAGTGTTCAAAACAATAAATTTAAAACGCCCTCTAACAACTGTATTGTATTATACAAGTAATATTATTTAATACAATCAGGAAGGTGTATCAAAGAACACATGTATGTTTCGTGTGGAAGAGGCCTATGATTTGAAAACAGTCCAAAGTTAATCTTTATCTACCACTGGCAAAATGTATTTTCTTCGTATGTGGGTTACAATGCTGTTTCAATGAATGTGAATTTCAAGGGCAGAGAAGTTTTAATGCTAAGCCTATTTTCATTGTGAAACTGAATTGCTTTGTTTAGCAGGTCTATTAGTGTTTGTGCTGTAAAATGCAAAATAAAAGTTTCAAATTAAATCCAAATCATCACAGAAGTAAAGCAGTATGCACATTACAGTGTTTATGGTAAATGGGGAGAAATAGCCAAGTAATGGGACATTGGAATGGGTGGAGCTGCAGGGGGGAGGCTCCATTCGACCATGATTTTGTGAGGGTGGAAGGGCGGCAAACTCAGACAGCCCTGGCTGAACTATACCTCTCAACTGTCCAGATTTTTTTCAGAATGAATAGATTTTTGCTTCTTATTTTTGGTTTGTTCCTCATAAAATTTGTGGTTTTCCTGACAAATCATTTAGGAATGAAGTCACTACATAATGACAGACCTTGAGTTTCAGACTTCATAACCTTCAGAAAAATGCATGCTAAAGCAAGACCTGTTATTCTATCAACTAAGTTTATACAAGAGAAATTTTTAGTACTGTTTGTATGTTCCCCCAATATATTTGGCCTTGTCCATATTTCCTGCATTAAGAGGTTGAGAGATACATGCAAATAAATCGCTTTATAGAATTTGGAATATCCAAACCTCACAACTGTCCCTGATTTTGGCTCATAACGTTGCTCTCCCCCTAATAATCCCTCCGCAAAATAGCAATTTTGGAAGAAAACGTGGAGGGTTTACAATTATAAATAACTATAGTGATCAGAGTTATAGATTACTTTTATTTCAGAAATGCATGTAGATTCTTTTATTTTATCAGCTGTTCAAGTTAACAGTATTAATACCAAAAAAGTGCCCCTTTGACAGGTTCCCAGCTGTATTGTGTGGCAATTTTATATTTTTGCATCACATTTTTGGTCCGTTTTTCATACAATTGTGGTTTTTCTGGCAAATCATTAAAGACTGAAGTTAGAAAATAATGACAGACATTTGAGTTTTAGATTTCATACCCTTCAGAAAATTCATACTAATGCAAGACTTACTACTATTCTATTATCTTTCTAAGTTTATAAGAGCAATATTTAAAAATTGTCCTTATTTTTGAGCCTTTGTCCCACTTCTGTGTATGGGTTTGTCCAGATTTCTTGCTCTGGGGTTGAGAGGTATGACAAATGTGTCAGAGCCATCACCATCAGCCAGAGACATTTCATGTTGTGACATACTTGTTGTACCCCACTCCCCCCATGTAGTGACTCTGGATGTGTCCAAGCAAGGCAAGGAGCAGTTATGCAGCAGTTATGCAGTGTAAGTATGCAGAGTATTACCCCATCCAAGGTAGACACAAGTACAACAGTGGCTTTTCACCTGTCCTTGATTTTGCAGAATGTTCTGGTTTTCTGTCATATTTTTATACTTCTTTTTATTCAGAAAATGCATGCTGTTGCAGTGCCCTGTTGCTCTGTGTTTAAGTAGCAATGCTTTAATGACCATCAGGTAAGCTTGTCTGAGATTGTAAGATGCAAGTAAGCTTTAATAAGCATACTGTTAAAGAATTACTAACATTGAAAGCCTTTTTGTTGTTGCTATGCAGAGAATATTTACATAACTAGATAACGTATAAGCCTTAGGTATTGAAATGCATATGACAGTATTTGTAATAAAAGACAGGATTACAGTATTTTCAGAAGCTCATTACATTTATTGGAGACTTGCAGTCATCTTTGTGGGCTTTACTCGTAAACTAAACAGAGTGCCAATCTATCATTCGTGGTCCATAACCTGTGCAGTAATCCTTTAAGCAATTTATCTTAAGCTTGTTTCTTGTTTGCTGTTCATTTTTTACTTTGATCATGTTTCCCCATGAAACAAGTAGCTAGTTGTTGTCAGGCAGCAGGTCTTTTTTGGATAATAAACCTTTTTACAAGTGGGGTATCACAGAGTTTGCTACTTTCAGCATGTTACTTGGTATTTTAATAAAGCTGAATATAAATTAGAACTGCACTGCAAGGAGAAGTGGTTTGAGTTGAGTGCTGCTTGTTTTTTTATACTTGATTTTGACTGGCATTCCAGTAATGTATTTAAAAAGTAATTTATTTTTTCATGCCTCACAACCTTTTTGTTTCCACCTAGCTATTAAGTAAGCTGTCATGTAGCCAATGCATTGAAATATTTTTTTTCTTCTACACTTCATTTTGTCTTGATTGGACTCTTGTAATGATGGTTTGGCACCCAGGGCAGCGTATTTAATTGAAGTTCCAGTTGTTGTGGTTTTAGGCATAGACACGCCCCTTTCTAGTTGGCCACACCCCATCTTCATTGGCCCCACCCAGTCAGCTGTCTCATGCAGCTCCCCTTTGATTTGAAGTCACCAGCCACCACTGTATATGGGGTAATTGGTTAGGCTTAAAATGACCCACAGTGGCAGTTAGCCTCATACTAATCTATGTATCTCACAACCCTGACAAATTACCTGGTTGTGATGTGTAACTTTTCCAGAAGACCCTGAATAAAGAGAGGCAAACAGAGTACCTTGTCTTCTGGGAGAAAGATATTCTGTAATTCTGTGACCAGTACAGGTCCCAGAAAAAAAACACACTCTTTGCTGGGTTAGTTTAACATAGTTAGACAAGCACTGAGACCTAGCCCATATAAGATAGGGTGATGTTCAAGGCTTTCTGAATCACCTCCAGGGAATCTGCTTCAGTGAAGCAGTCTAGGTAGTAATAATATCAGTTCCTTTTGTCCTGATGACAGCTATAACTGGCAACAGGTATTTTTGTAAAGACCATAGGTCAGCAGTCAAGACAAAGGACAAGGAGGTTAACTGGAAGTGGTTCCCCAATGCTATGAATGTTTAGAACCTTCTGTGTTCCTTGGTTACAAGGATATGCATAAACATGTATCCTTTGGGTCCAGAGTGACTTGAAAGGACTGGGGAGATAACATGCCACTGCACAGATTATTTTTTTTCTTTTTTTGACAATAAACACAATGTTCAATAAAAGGCCACTTGTTCTTCTGTGCTGGGTATTCTTTCTGTAGTCCTTCATTCAGACAGCTGCATTAAAAGAGGAGGGACAGTATTCACTTGATCTTTTGAAATAGATTAGTTATCTAGTAACCTTTGTATGCTTTGAAATTGTAACCTATACTCCTGTTTGAGTATATGTAGGACACACTGATTCTGAATTATGAGCCCCTATTTATTTTTCTAATGAGGCTAATAAATTCTCTTACACTCCTGAGGAGCAGAAGAAGGTAAAGGACTAGATTTATGGAAGGGGATGGTTGAGGTGGTATTTATGTGGAGAGGGGAAAAGGGGCAGAGGACTGGATAGGACTATGTTTATGGAAGGAGAAGACAAGCTCACCAGCTTGAACATAAACCGCTATGTCACGAGATGGGTTACCAACTGGCTCATGGATAGAACCCACATGGTGAGAGTTGCAGGCTCTATGTCTGACTCTAAACCGGTTACAAGTGGCGTCCCCCAGGGCTCAGTCCTAGGACCCCTTCTGTTTTGGTATATACTTCTCAGAGGTACAGGCAAGCATCGGAGGACTATAGCTGGCCAAGTTGACAGACGACTGCAAACTAGGGCCATAATTGATTCTCCGGCTGATACAGATAACTTCCAGATGGGTCTCACTGAGATGGATACCTGGTGTCAAAATCATGGCCTCAAGCTAAATGCCAAAAAGTGCATAGTCATCCCCTTTGGAAAAAACAAAGTACTCGCAAACTACCACATAGGTGGTAGTCCCCTAAATACAGAAAATGTAATAAAGGATCTGGGGTCCCAAGTAGATAGTAATCTCTCCTTTGATAATCATATTGCCAAGGTGGTTAGAAAATCCTTCTATGTGGCCCACCTAATCACAAAAGGGTTCGCATCTAGAACAAAAGAGGTTATTGTGCCTCTCTACTCATCACTCATTAGACCCATCATAGAATACAACGCCCCATTTGGGATGTACCTTACTAGACACCTGCAACAGCTGGAAAGACTACAAATGTACCTCACCAAGAGGATTACTGGCCTCAAACAGATGCCCTATACAGCCTGACTCAAGAAACTCCAGCTGTACTCGGTTGCATACCGCTCACTCAGAGGTGGTCTCTGCCTGACATACAAGGCCATGTCCAACCCAAAATTGATGGACATGCTCCACCTAAAAAAATAAACAAATCCCTGAGAGCCACATGCTCTAGAGATATAAACCTCACCACAACGATAAATAGGACATGCTGGAGGGATAGATTCCTATCCCAGAGACTCCCCATGCTTTGGAACAGGATTCCAATATACATTAGGCAGAGCCCCTCACTAACACTCTTCAAAAGAAACCTTGACGGGTGGATGGGAAAAAGAAAATTTACCCCAGAGATCACTGCAGTGGCTCTGCTGGACAATGGTGCAGGGAACTAATGGCTCTGCTGGACAGAGGCACAGGGAACTAATCTAAGGGGGTGGCGAAAGCCAACACCCTTCTGGCTAGGCTTATAAATGCCCCTGGGCAGATAGCCTAGTACTTACCTATGAACCTATGGTGTCAAGTTGGTGGAGAAGGGTGGAAGGAGAAGCCAAACTGAGTCATGAGCTGTGAGTCCCAGGTGTTATTACTCCTAGGTCTCCAGGCTTTCTTTTTGATTTAGCTTCATACCTCTCAACTCCAGATTTTTGCCACATAGTTTTGGTGTGTTCCTCATAAAGTTTGTGGTTTTCTGGATTTTTGTAGTGAGGAATGAATTCACTATATAATGACAGGCATTTGAGTTTCAGACTTCATATCCTTCAGAAAATGCATAGTAACAGAAGACCTTTTATTCTAGCACCTTTCTAAGTTTATAAGAGCATTATTTAAAATTGGTTCCTATTTTGAGGGCTTTGCCCCCCTTCCCCAATTATTTTTGGCTTTGTCCAAATTCTTTGTGCTAAGAGGTTAACAGCTATGTTCAGCTTGTCATTATATCCCTAGTCTGGTCTTCTTACTCTTGCCTGATGTGTTTTTCTCTTGCTTAGTGTAGAGGCCAATTACTTGGCTAGGCAGTTTTCTCCTGAATTTATGTGTCAGTGAATGACCTGACACAGCCTTACCTTTTCCCTGCACTGTCTTGAAGACACCTTCAGCAGAAAGACCAAAAAAGGTATCCTTATTTAGGACTGTACTAAAGAGCTACATCTTCACATGATTTGCCAGATACTATGTCCTCGGCTAAGCATGTCTCTTCATAAAAGATCCTATTGTTGCTGCCCTACAAGATGCATCCAGTACATCATAGCCACATTTCTTGGAGACCCTAGTGACCTTTACTGAAATGTGGCATAATTCCAGCAACTCCTGTTTCAGATCCATGTCTGTAATCCCCTCAGCCTTGTGCATCGCATTCTCTACCAGAATTTGCTGGCAGTTGTGCATATAGGTCTGGCAATTCAAGGATCTGAAGGATAGGGCAACAGCAGTATAAGCATTTCTCCCCATATCAGTCATTAGGAATTGAGTTCCTGGCTGGAGCCAAAAAGGTTCCCTTGTTGGAATCCAGGGACACCACAGCTGCAGATCAGCCAAGGGGTTCTTATACAAGACCTTATGAGAATCCTAAACCTAATAGAACCTGTCAGGTTTCACATGAGCAGGGTGAAGAGACTCTAGCTCCAAAGATGCATTAGTGTATGCAGCCTCCAGGACATCGATAACTGGAGGAATCGCTAATGCTCTCAGTCAGATTAATAAAGACACTCCATCTCAGCTGTGCCCGATAGTATTCCGTCCTCTCTCACTCAAACTTTTCCTTTGTTTTGTGACGGGAGTTATCTTCTGGAGATGAAGCACAGGATAGGGTGCCCTCAATGTCAATAGCCAAGAGCAGAAGGGAAATGACCCACATAAACCAGTTTACCTGCCTCTGAGGACTGCAACAGTGAATAGTACACTGAATGTTAACATGAAGATGGACTACTCCTCAGAGATGCCCAAACACTGCAAAAACCAAATGCAAATCAAGACCTGCAGTTCAGAGATTTTATAGGTTGAAGTAGTGGCCACCAGGAAAGTACAACTGTCTTAGGAAGAGTACAACTGTGTTAGGAACTTGCTATAGCAGTAGAAGTAATATAACCACTGCTGTGGTCTTTTTTACACTTGTGACCTCCACCTAAGAAGCCTGACTATCATGGCTGTGCAACCTTCTAGCTCTCGGCAGAATGGATGCCAGTGTTTATGAAACATCAGAATGTTCCTGTATAAAGCTACAGTCTGCCAATACTATCTACAGCCCTTTCTGTTCCATACAGCAATTGTCAGATGCCTTAACTAGTCCCACACCTAAAATATTGTGTAGTTAAGGGAGGTTAAAGCATGGCCCTTTTCTCAGTTGCCATGTTGTGCAGGCAGAAGATCCTGTGACTCCAAAGCACTGGCAATAGTACCCCAACCTGAGGAACCTGGAGTCCTTGTAGATGGGTATAATGTTTAGTGGTGGAAGGTGATAGGGATGGCTACGTTTTCTAGTGACTAGTGCCCCCTCTCAACTATAAGTCAAGGAAAAAAAATAAAAAAGTCCTTTTTGCTACACTTTAAAATACCACACACAAAGAGTTTCAGCACTTCAACCATGACCACAAACACAGCATTGGCATTTATTTCCAAATGACAGCAGTGCAATACCACCCTATTGGCAACTGTCCATTGTGCTACATAATACCCTGCACCTAGGGCAGATGCCCATTTGTCCAGTCCTAAGTATGCTTCTGATAGTAAGATCCACGCAGCCAGCAGATATCCAAATGATAGGAAAGGACAAGGGAGATGGAGAGAGGGAAACTGTGATTATACTCAAACATCTACTGCTATGATCAATTCCTAACACAAAAGTATTATGTTCTTTGTATGGATTACTGTTGCAGTCATTAGATCTGTAAAGACTGCAAGAGCTTATATCTTCAGAAGGTGGTAGGATCAATGACCTGGAGAATACTACAGAACACCATGAAGAATATCTGTGGTAAACCCTGCCTTGCTCCTGGATATGAAGTCCAATTAATAGTGTTTGGAAAAAGAATGTTGGAGGACAATGTAGCTACCTGCAAGAGAGTGTGAGAGCTTACTCCCTGAGAAAGGCTACGATAGCCATGATGTCCTGTGGGTGAATGTGAGATTATCAGCCATTTCAGCCCTTTACCATGAAAGATGTAGCAGAATGTAAGACAGGAAATCAGCATCAAAGCAGACTATCATTTTTTGCCATATAAGATACAAAGAGCTGGACAGGGCAACCTTATGGGCTTGTCCGCATAGTTTCTCAGAGTTGCTTATCGGCATGTAAAGAATGCAGGAATCTTCTCACTTTATTTTGAGGCTCCAGAAAAAAATGGTAAGTTATAACTGAATAGACTGATTCAGGAGGAAGCCTGTCACCACCCTGGGCATGAAGGTAAGGTTTGTATGAAAGACTGATTCATGGAAGCTTAGCAAAGACTCTTCTCACATTAGTGCTTGGATTGCTCTAATCACTTTGACTCTAGTTACGGCAAACAATCAGACTGACTTTCAGGTCAAGGACTTGAAAAAGGTTGGCTGAAAGGGGACTTGATTCAACAGTCTGGGACAAAACTGAGGTCTCACAGTGGAAACAATTCTAACCCTGGAGACCTATGACTGGATACTCCTTTCAAGAGATCTCTGACATATGGCCTAGACATTAGTGAAATCCAAGTGAATGCAGACAGGTATATTTGAAAGATGAACCTTCAGAGAAGTACATGCCAGCCCAGAGATAAACAGTTCTGTCAGTTCCTGTATAATAAGTACACCTTTCCCAGCATTAGTAGTGCAACAGGTAGCATGCACACCTTTGGTGCAGAAGGTTGTGGGTTCTATTCCCACACAGGTGGATGGATTGCTGACACTGCAGTGGAGAATAAGGGAGGTACTGCACTCATGAGTGTGTTGTCCTTTGGCTGATGTTAAACTTGGGTCCCATTTGCCTGAGCTGGTTGTAGATGGATGTAAAGATTCCATGGCACATATCCAAAAGTGTAGGGGAAACCCCACACCCCATGCCCTCACCCAATTTCTCCTAGCACTATACATGCCACCAAGAGTCTCCCTGAAAACAGGCCACTAGCCGAGTGGGACTCATATGGTTAACAAGAAGTACAAAATAAATAAAAATAAGAGAGAGTTTACTGAAGCAGGGTTATTATCCCTCCTTTGGGACCACAGGGAAAGATCTATTTAATTTCACTAGGCATGATTTATTTATAGATGGTTTTCTAGCTTCCTCATGATGTTAATCACATCCTCAGATATAAAATTACCTAAAGGGTAACAAGGTTAAATCAGCCATGCTTGACAAACTGAGTGTTGCCAGACTGGAGTATATCGAAGATCTTACTGCACTTTGTGCCACATGATGAGGCAATATGTATGGTTTGTTTCACACCAGTTTCAGTATAGGGAAAACCAGTACTGCACGGGCCTTAAGGAAGCTATTCGAATCACATCTTAATTCTCTTCTTTTACCTTTTACATCATCTTGGTGATCAAGGGAATTGGAGAACAAGCATAATGGATCAAACAAACCTAGTGTAAGGAGAAAACTTCTGCAAAGTCTTCCGTTTGATGTGATTTAAGGCTGAATTCCTCATCTGACTGCTGCAATGGAAGCAAAATGTTCCATTTTCAGAGCACACCCTTGTTGAATAACTGCAGAAAAATGTCCCTCACATCCATTTGTAGGGATCTGCATCTGACTTTCTCAAATGATCTGACAGAATGCTCTGCTGAGATGAGAGGTAGGAGGCCCTGAAGGGTATCTCTAAGAGAATGTCTGCTTTCTGTGCTCTCATCTCTAGCCTGCACAACATATAACAGAGTATGTCTAACTGCTTGTTTATTTACCACATAAATGTAACTGTGGTATTGTCTGTGATCTGCTGCAGTACCTCTAGTTTTCTTTTGGGTTTAGCATCAGTTATGGCAGTATCTACACTAATTTGTTGTATTCAGGTTGTTGTTGCCTTTTGAAATGGAGTTGTCCACTCACCCCCAACCAATGACTCCACTAAAAATGGAATTTTCTGGCTGGACATTCATGGTTAACAGCAAAGTAAGTTAATAAACAGACAATACTCCATCCCGATATCTTCAATTCCCAGCACAATATGCCACACACAAAATCCCAACCTTTTCATCAAAACAATCCTTCAAATTACCTTTCTTCTTAAAGAAGAGTTAAATACTTAGCATAATGTTTCATCTGGTTGAACATGTCCATCTTAATCAAATGTGTGCCTTCTAGCATTTAATCATCTACGAAAGTGCACCTTGTTCCCATTTCTAATTTTTAATAAGCTTCTAACTCTTTACTGCTAATATTGCTGAAAGTGTGTAAGGCATTTTTGAAAGACATCTTTCTAATTAGACCTCCTTTGATGTACTGTGTCCCTCCATAGAACTTTTGTATTATCCTAGAAAAAACTAACTCTACTTCAGTTCAAATCACTTGCAACTGCAAAGCTGATATTTTGAATCTTGGAAATACACTTTCTACTGTCCGTTACTTTAGCTACATTGAAAAGAATTCCAGAACTGAAAGCAGTGTGTTTGTTCAATAAACAATCATACCTAACGCTATTAGCAAACAGATATAAATGGAACATTCGACAGACTGACAGACAGATCTTTTCTTTTATTTCAAAGATATTCAAGCAATACGTATTGGTAAGCAACTGAAATAGCTAGTTATCACAAAAAAAGAATTACAGTTAGCAAACTTAACCCTCCCCGGGATTCATGAAGCTTGGGCCAGGCGCAGGCATAGCGTAGGCAGTCTAACGCCAAATATGGCCGCCGAGCAATTCAGGTACAATCCAATTCCATGTGCACTACCAGTGTATGCCAGAGCTGCGCAGCTCTCGGTGCATGTATGCTAATCACCCCATGCACAGTAGTGCAGCATGCAAATGAAGGTACATAGCGATTCATGAAGTGGTGCAGGTGTAGCATAAGCATACAGAAATGTAAACCAAAAAATGGTTTACATTTTTTCAAACAGAACATCAGAGCCATGAAAGTGGACCAAACTTACGTATTACAAAGTTAACATATGCCAATGGCTAAATATACAGCCAATGGCATAAAAAAACACGCACAACACATAAAAAATAACATTTGATGTCATGGCCACACTAACGCAAAGTACAACCGCAGGGCATGTGTGCACAAACTGGAACACAAGGAAAATATATATAGATGTCATAAAACTGCAATGTAATACAAATCATGATTTCACCATAATAGTCAATGGTATGCATGCTACACCACAACCAAGGCGCAAGGGTTGCTACGGGTCTGTGACAGTGTTCGGTGCGGTAACTATGAATTAGTAGTCAATGCCATGCAAATGAGGCAAGTAATACTGAATCGCAAACGCCTTGCCAGCGTAAGGCTGTATCACACTGCGTAACAGTATAACACTGAGGAGTGGCCTGGAGGTATACATGACATTAGCAGAAGGGAGTGCCACCGTAGCTGTAAGCACATTGGAGCATTGCTAATCCAGGTTGCCCGTTGCTAAACAAAGCTGCAGGATAGGGGTGTGGCTATAGCCATAGCTTTGCTTAGCTGAGAGCACTCAAGATGACTGAAAGCCCATGTGTACATGGATGACAACGTGCTCAAAACCCGGTAAACGGCTGCGCATGGTGCACACCACAGCTGAAACAGGAAGGTTATGGGAAGACAATAAGGAAATGCCGCAGCAGGGTAATTGGAGTACAACTGAGTAATTAACACCTATTAACTCACAGTGGGCCATTGACGGTAGCTAACAAGGCTGCTAGCAGCAACCTGCAGAACAGGAAAGGGGAGGTGCCGGATTGCAAAGAAAAGAGAACTGTCACAGCAGAGCAAAGCAAACCTGCAGTAGATTGGCTATAGAACATATTTTGCAACACAATCCTGGGTTGGGAAAGTACAAAACAAGAAAGCAGGCTTCTGGATGCATGCCTGACAATGGGAGGGGAATTGGTTTGAAAAGTGAAGGCAAGGGCAAGAGGTGATCCATGGCAGCCAAGTGTAATTCAACACCAAAGGCACTACAATAACAGTACCTGCGGTAAAACACATAAGTAAGATACCCTGTAGCTTGGATTGTACATACACACCCTATGACATCATCAGCTTCCAAAGCACAATAGTATAACATGAGAAGGCACACCACACACACTCGTGTATTCCCAAACACTGCACCATTGGTGTAAACAGATGGGGAACTTTTACAATGTACATGTTGGGAGCTGCCATAGCTTTGATTCATCAGCATGTGTTGAAGACTGAAGGTGGTGTGGAGGATGATGCTGACAACCACCTCAGGCACCCAAGGAGGAGAAGAGTGTTCATACCAAGGGTAACCTACCAGGGGCTAGATGATATGGAGATAGTAGAGCATTACAGGGTGGACAGGGACATCATACAGCAAATCAGTGAGCTGTGCCGGCAGAGCCAGAAACAACAGAGGGGAACCCATCCCAGTGGACACGAAGGTATGTGTAAGCTTGAGAATACTAGTCACAGGTACCTTTCAAAGGCCAACTGGAGATATCATGGGGATCTCACAGGTATCAGCATCCAGGGTACTCCACCAGTTCCTGGATGCCATGTTACCACATGCCAATGAGCATATATACTTCCCCTGAACTCAGGAGGAGTTGGCCAGCAATATGCGCCTCTTCCACCGTGTGGCAGACTACCCAGAAGTACTCAGTGCAAAAGACTGCACACGCATACATATCAAGTCACCACCCAGTGAGCATGGTAGGTGCTACATAATCCGCAAGGGATACCACTCCATCAACTGCCAGGTCATGTGCAATGCCCAGGGCATTATCATGGATGTGTGTGCTGGCAGCCCTAGAAGCTAGCATGACTCCCACATCTGGCATGCCTCACAGCTGTACCAGGTATTTGTCAGGGGGGACATCCCATATGGCCACCTTGTGGGGGATGCTGGCTATACACTGGAGTCGTGGATGATAATTCCCATCAGAAATGCGCACACACCCATGCAAGAATGCCTTAATGAGGCACACGCACAAACCTGAATCATCATAGAGCGTGTGTCTGGGATGCTGAAATCACGGTTCTGTTGCTTGGACATATCTGGAGAAGCCTTGCAGTACTCTCCAGGCACGTGTGCCCACATCTTCATAGTATGTGCCATGCTATATAATATGATCCTGCGGAAACAGCTGCAGCAGGGACATAATGGTGAAGGCCCTCACAGCCAACCTCAATTGCCAAGGACACCACAGGCACAGAAGGAGTCAGACCACGAACACACTGTGCAAGCTCCAGTAGGCAGATGGAGGCATGCCCATTATTCTCATGCCTTGGCAAAGAGGGAACGTATAGCACATACTCTGACAGTGTAGGCCCCTACAGACAGACACACTTCTCAACCTGCACACACAGTGAAAGGGATGGCACACACACATGACCACCTGTAAATTGTTATGTATAGGTGGTCTACTGTGTGCATCCTACATAGGCAGCCCTCAACTATTGCACACACAACTGCTATTGGCACAAGGTAAGTCAATACCTGAACAGTAAATTAAGCTAACAGCATGTGTTGATACTGTATGTATAGGTTCCTAGGTACATCAGTAAGTACATGACTAACTGTCAGAGGCCATTCATAAGCCTAGCCAAAATGTGTCTGCTGTCGCCACCCCATTGATTAACTAACTGTCCCTCTGTGGAGCAGAGCCAATTGCAGGATCCCTGGGGTGTAACCACTGTTCCCCACCCACTCTGCAAGGATTCACTGGTGTGTTAATGAGGGGCTCCATATAATGTAATCAGGGATGTAGTTCTAAAGCACGGGGATTACCCATGACAAGTATCTGTCACCCCAGCATTCTCCAGTTTTGGTTGTGGCAAGGTGTAGCATATTACAGTGTGTGGCTCACTGTAACATGGATTCCCATAGCTGGAGCATATCCATTAAGCATCACTTGGACATACCATTAATAGGTATCATCCTTATGTACACCAACTGAGTTACACATTTGTTTGCAGTATGGAGGAACAGCGGTAGTATACTCTACATACTACACACCATGACACTTGTACATATCCCAGATGCTTCAGTGGTAAAGCCAATGACTGTCTCGTGCATGGTCCCGGTTCCACAACCTGCAAGGGCTGTTACGTAATTTTGATGTCCCGAATAATGGATGTTGGATGCAGGTCATTAGAGCATGTTTAAGCACATGTTAGCAGGTTTTTGCACTGGTAAGTGCCGGTAAGCGTCGTTTAAACATGACTACATGGATATGCACAACACAGGTCTAACCTTTGCTGAATATCACGCAGATCACGGGCAAAGCTTCCCAGAACCACTGAAATGTGCATTATTTACCCTTGTACTAATAGTGCCTGCTCTGAGAGGTAAAATGACCACTGCCAGGAGTAGAACATGCAACCATGTACACAATCTTCACAATAACCTATCACTAAGCTACCTGAGATGTACCAACGGCAGGTGTGTATTGTGACAGGTTGAAACACAAAAGGGCGGAGTTCGGGAAATAGTATACACCGCCATGTACCCAACGAAAGGTGTATTCTCTCTCTCTCTCTATATATATATATATATATATATATATATATATATATATATATATATATATATATATATATATATATATGTATATATATATATATATATATAAAATATATAGAGAGAAAGGGTGATAGAGAGATATATGTCGATATATATATGACTATAAATATATATGCAAATATATAGATAGGTTAACAACATCCACACAACCATGGAGGTACATATAAATAGGATACTACCAAGTACCGAATGCTTTACATACCGATGCGGGTAATCACGAGGCTTAAAGACCAAAAGACCACAGTACTGGAACACCAGAACCGAGAGTACTATTATCACGATGTTAAGGAACATTTAGTTAGTGCTTCTGGTGCTGTGGTTCAGGTAGGTACTGTGTGTAAGTGTGTTTCTGATTGCTGTAGTGTGTGTAAGTGTGTGTTTTGAGTGTTGTGTGTGTTTCTGGGGGACTGTAATGTGTGTGTGTGGGTTTGCTTCGTGTGTCTGTGCTATCTCAGAGGTAGATTATTAAAGTAGGTGTGGTGTGGGGGGTGTATGGGGGCATGACCCCCTGGCCATATGTAGTGTAGGATGGTTTGTTTGGATGTGATGGGTAGCAATGTGTCTGTGTGTGTGTGTGTTCTGTGTTTGTGTTAGTTCTGGGAGTTTTACTGTCGCAAGTTTGAGTGTTCGGTATTGTGGGGTTTGGGAGTCTGGGAACAATAATGTGGTCGTTGGAAGTGTGTGCATTCCTGAATCCGTGGGTATGCTGCATACAGTGGTTGAAGTCTTCAGATATGTGCATAACATGGACCATAGCAATCACACATTCCGCCACAGCCAAACGTTATGAACAAAGGATATGGAGAGTATATATGTCTATACACTTTTACAAATATGTGCTATGGACATGAGCCAAACATAGGGTTACCATCTGTACCACCTTGCAAGGGGCAGCCCCTCTATGTGCAGTAGTGTCCTGACCAAAATGAGTACAAATACTAATGTCCTACAATCTTGAGACATTTGGCATGTTCCATATTTAATGTAATTGTTGCATAATATAGTCATCTGTATCTAAAATACCTACATGTAACAAGAAATAGGATAAGCAAGTAAACCGCTACAAGAATAGAAGCTTTTATATAGGCATATATGTAAAGTTCTATACTTTGTATTGACCGTAGGTATGTGTCGGCCTCTAAAATCCAATGTGTGACCTGCAAATGTCCCATTATGGCCATTTGAAAAGTTGGCACCCCAAGCCAAAGAGGTTCAGTCACCAACACAACTCTAATGAGTGCAAATATCTGTGACATTAAAGCATGAGACAGCTTTCATGTAGCAACATTTCATTACATACCAATGTATTTCTGAAGGGATTGAAGGACCAACATCACCTGCATGCAATACAGGAACCAATTAACAATGGCTTAATGAATAAGCCTGCAATTACCATAGTATTAGTCTACAAAAGGATAGGTCTTCAAATAGGGAAGGAGCCGTCACACACATATTGAATATGTATAAATGCAGTTCCTACACACCTGCATCTGCTATGTACACCCACCTACATCTCCCCCACACCTGAAACAATTGCAATACAGACTGCAATAACATCAGAAACATCCACTCACTCTATGACATCTGCAGAAGCCTTAACATACCTTGTCAGAGACACACTATAATGGCCCTATGTGAAATCGTTGCTGTTGTACAATGGAACAGAAGCCGATGTTACAGGGTTTGGTTGCAATAATATCGTATCAGACAGCTGATATAACAGCTAGACTCACATGTAGAACTATATCCTCTAGCCGTTACACAAAATCCACGGGGGCCATGAAGTTAATATATCTCTGTGTGTCTCCATATAACTGTTGCAATTCATCACAAACAACACATTCAGGCTGTCTTCCTCGAAGGTAGGCAAAGGGACCATGCCCAAGTGGAGTATTCAGTTATACCCCACTGTTGCCATGTCATTGGCTAATGGAGTAGCTGTACAGCTGATGTGCATGTAATCATCTACTCCGGAACACCAATTGGTGGCAGGATACCACATGTTACTGATATCTAAGTATAAAAGGATGGCTTGTCATACATTCAAACTGTATGTGCATACCAGAAAAATGTTACAACAGAAAATGAATAGGGCTTATATTACCGTTAACTCGGGATACTTATAAGGTATGTAGAGCACTCAGTATGTCAGCGTATGTAGTACCTGTTCTGTAATAATTAATGTGTACACAATGCATATAGTGGGAAAAAGTATTATGTAGTGATGTATTGTTGAGCATAGTAATGCTCGTAGAAATTGTGTGTACAGCTGTGGGCCACAAGGTAAACACCTCATATACCACAAGGGATGCTATATAAGGACTTTGAACACAACAATTCCACTCCAGCCGCTGTCAGTGACAGGGATGGTCCAACAAGTACGTGCCATAACAGGGGATAGTATATGTTGATATACTGTAACACTAAGCATATGTATGGGTGTATAACTGAGAATAACATGTCTAAGGTGGTCCTGCTGTGCAATTATGATTTGCATTGTGGGATACTGTGGCAAAAATGTGAAATGTACAGTATTGTAGGTAGATATGTCTAACATTTTACATAGCATTACTGTTATGTTATGCAAACATCAGGTATGTCTACTGGCATGTACAATACACAATAGCAGGATAGATATGACTTGTAGTCACCAGACAGTGTATCGGCATGATAGCTAATTGAAATGGAAGAGCTAGTCAATTATCCATGCACAAAGGACATGTACTAGCTTCATAGGTTCATAGTTAGGTACTATGCTGTCTGGCCAAGGCCATTCGTAAGCTTAACTACAGTGTTTTCACTTGCTGCACCTCCCTAGGTTAGTGTCCTGTGCCTGTGAACAGCAGAGCCATTTGTTTCCTGCTCCTCTGTACAGCAGAGCCACTGCAGTGATCCCTGGTGTACATGTCTGTCTCCCATCCACCCATCGAGGTATCTCTTGAAGAGTGCTAGTGAGGGTCCCTGCCTGATGTACATAGTAATCATGTTCCAAAGCATGGTGAGTGTCCGGGTCAGGAATGTATCCCTCCAGCACGTCCTAGTCATTGTTGCATTTAGGTACATATCCCAGAGCATGTGGCTCTCAGTGGCTTTTGCTTATGTGGAGCATATCCATCAATACTGTTTTGGACATGGGCCTTGTATGTTCAGCAGAGATCACCTCTGAGTATGTGGTATGCAAACGAGTACAGTTGGGGTTTGTGTAGTTGGGCTGCATACGTCATCCTTCAGAGGTCAGTATTCCTCTTGGTGTGGTAATGTTGTGGTATTTAAAGCTGTTGCTGTTGTCTCATAAGGTACATCCCAAATGGGGTGTTGTACCCTTTAATGTGTTTCATAAGTCATGAGTAGAGAGGCATAATGGCTGCCTTTGTTCTGGCTACAAACCCATTAGAGATTAGGGAGGGCACGTAGAAGGATATCCACACCACCTTGGCAATATGGTTATCAAAGGAGTGAATGATATCTACTTGGGTTCTAAGATCCCTTATTATGTCTTATGTATGTAGGGGACTACCACCTATGTGATAGTCCATGGGTGATTGGTGTAATCCAAAGGGGATGTCTATGCACCTTGTGGCATGCAGCTTGAGGCCATGTTATTGACACCAGGTATCCGTCCCAGTGACACCCTTATGGAGGGTGTCTGTATCAGCTGGGGAATCAATCATGGCCCCTAGTTTGCAGTTGTCTGCAAACCTATTCAGGGTAAGTCCTCCTGTGCTAGCCTGTACCTCAGAGAAGCATATACAGAACGTGAGGGGCCCTATGACCAAGGCCTGGGGGATGCCAATTGTAACTGATTCACAGTAGGACCTAGGGTATGCTACCCTCACTGTGTGGGTTTTGTCCGTGAGCCACTTTGCATAACATCTCGTGACATAGGGGTTAATGTGCAGGTGGATGTGTATGTTGACAATACCAGAATGGGGAACGGTGTTGAAAGCCTTTGAGAGGACAAGGTAGGCTGTGTGGACCTCCTTACCCTCATCTACTGCCTTGGTAACTGTCTCAAAGGTCTCCACCAGGTTTAGGAGGCATGGTCTGGCCCTAAAAAATCCAAACTGGGTGAGATCAAAGGTTTGGAGGCCACCAATGTCTCTGTGAATGAGATCCATGATGATGATGTGCTCCATAGCCTTGCAGAACAATTTAGTCAGGTGTATACAGCAATAGTTCCCCTGGTCCATTGTGGCAACAACTTTGTGGAGTGTGATAACTGTTGCTGTGTGCGATTCAGGGGCTACAATGCCTGATGCAAGGCTATTAGTGAATATGGTGCCCAAGTGGGGAGCCATTTCATTCTGAAGTTCATGGAAATCGCAGCCTGGGATGTTGTATGGTCACATGGATGCTGAGTTCCTGGCTTTAGAGAGTGCAGCTTTGAACTGCGTAGTTGTGATCGCAGGGACTGTGCATCATTCCTGTATAGATATGGGCACTTTAGGGTACGAGAGGGGTGTAAAGTTAGCACTGAACCTATCTGCCAGGATGCTGCCAATATCAGTTGGTTCTGTAATGTGCATGCCTTACTGCTGTATGTCAGAGCAGATGTGGGTATCGCCATCGACAGTAGTGACATACCTCTAGAATGAATACAAAAAAACAGTGCACCAGGGTGACACACAATAGCGTTTAATAGTACAAAAATAAAAAACTGAAAAGAGGTAAGCACTTTCACAACAGTAGTTGCTTCATCAGACAAAGTTAAAATGCACTTCAGCTCTTAAATAACAGCTTAGTCATCAATTAAGCAGAATCAGTGATGTCACAATTAGCTACTATTTAACAACAATATTGTTTTCTAGTATGATTTCTAATAAGCTACATATTTGTTGAGTTTTAGTGTTGGTAAAACATTTATTAGCTGTTAGAAATTCTCTTATCATTTCAATACCCCAACAATTAGGTATGCTAGTAAAAAGATATTCTATGTCCATGGTAACAAGGACAAACTCTGTATCTTCTGTTATACTGTCCATTCTGTTTTGAAATCTTTCTAGGAGCATCTTAAGTATTGTGTGACAATTCTCTGACATCACTGATTCTGCTTAATTAATGACTAAGCTCTTATTTAAGAACTGAAGTGCATTTTAACTTTGTCTGATGAAGCAACTACTGTTGTGAAAGCGCTTACCTCTGTTCAGTTTTTTATTTTTGTACTATTAAACACTATTGTGTGTCACCCTGGTGCACTGATTTTTTTGTATTTATTCCCATTTTTTGTACCTTGGTCTTACCTGCAGCCGTTTCTTTGTTTGTTTTGTTTATACCTCTAGAACGCTTTGTGGTAGTCCTTGGAATTAGTCATGGTTATGTTTACGTAGCTAGCTTTGGAGGTTATGATAAGGGATCTCAGATTCTTACTGAGGCTGACCAGGGAGCTCCTCCACTCATGGGATTGTACTCTACTTTGCAACAGTCTCCTCCTTCTGTTGTACATTATGTCCATGGCAGTAGACCACCAGACTGGCCTCCATTTTCTGGTGGGTACCGTCATGGTTCTGTTTGAGATAGCATGATCCATGCAGTCGTGTAAGTGCTAATTAAGTACAGTTGTGTATGATTCAGCGGTTGTAACTGTATTGTCCATCTGCACGGGTGTCATGATGTTTAATACTGCTGTCATAAGAAGCCTGAAGTTGGCTTTGTAGAAATATTGTACTGTGTTTTCCGTAAAGGGTGTGGTGCCGGGATGTGGATAACAAGGGTGATTAGCATACATTCGGATCTGACCAATGAGGAGATAACCCCAGGTGTGGAACACCAGTCACACATGTTGGTAATGACCAGGTCTAGGATATTGCTGGCCCTGGTGGTGGTGTGGATAGGCTGATCCAGGCAATTGGAGGTTATGAATCCCAGAAAGCGTTGGCCTAATTTGTCAGTACATGAGTAGGTATCCCAGTTAATGGTGGGGTAGTGTCAGTCACACATCAGTAGTGTGTCTGTTTTAACCCTACTTTCCAGTACACCAAGAAGTGAGGACCGTTAACTGTGAGGTATGGTGGGGGATCTGTAGCAAGCTACAATTTGCATAGCAGTTATGGCCAGAGTTAGTTGCACTTGGATAACCTCTGATGCATTGTGCTAAGCAACCACCTGGAGGTGTGGATATCCTTAGGAAATATGGACACACCTCCACCGTGGGTGTTCCGGTCCTGGTTACATGACTAAAAGCTGTGGTATGAGTAATAGCGTGGTAGTGTAGGGATGCTCTCAGGAGCCTAGAAGCAGGTCTCAGTCACTGCACAGATATCAAAGTGGCCCATTACAAGGAGTGCCTCGGGTGAGTGCACTTGAGATGAAGACGTCAAGCATTGAGTAGCGTTACCCTCAGGTTTTGCTTGCCTGTTCCTGTTATGCTGGTGAATATGTTATTTGAACCGTGCCTATAACAGGCACTATAGGAGCAGCAAAAGCCTTAGCCATTATCCGGAATCCCAGGGCCAACAGGTGCAGGCCATCTCTGCCAAAGCATTGTGTTCTGTCGACCATGTCATTCAAAGCAGACAGATACTGGATACCCTTGGAATGACACCAGAAGCATAGCCAATTGTTGAAGTAAATAATTTTGTCCTTGTACTGCATTATCAGTCTGGACGATGGCAGAATGCTACTCAGGGCTAGGGCGATACCTGCCTGGGCTACAAGATCAGAGAGCTATTCCATGTCTCTTTACATGTAGTCCAGGAAGGTACATCTCAGGGCATTCACACTAACATGGAGAATGATACAGTTATATTGTACCTGTTGAGGAGTGATCTCAGTGCATAGGTTATGTTGGGGATCCTGTTACCCGACAGGCAGCTGACAGTAACTATCACCTTGTGTAGCCTGCTGAGTGGAACATCAGTGTGACCGCCTATAGAATCACCTATGACTAGTGTTTTGGGTACGTTATATCACCCTATTGGCTGTGGTTGATGGGCACACTGAGTCTGTGGGCTATAAGTAATTGGTGTTGTGTTGGGGTTTGGGGGCTGCCTGCATTTCTGCTTTGGAGTTCTCTGTTGCCTAGACAGAGTAGTATGTGTGGCCTGTGGTGGTGGAGATCTAGTGAGACTATGTGATGAGTGTGGTGTGGTGCAAACATTTAACATCCCCACATGATTGTCAGGTTCAGTCTGAGTTGGAGAGAGCTTTACCTCCAGCATGGCTAGATATGTGCATCTCCCACAGGCTGTAGTGTTGTATGTTAGGAGGGGAGTATTGACTGTGTACACAAGACAATTTCTATATTGCCTCATGATGCCCATATTCATCATATAGACAGGCGATAACACTGGGAATTGACACTTGGACATGCCTGAATATTTAACTATTTCCCACTAGATATGTGAGGAAAGTGTGAACAAGAGCTGTTTTACTCTAAGCAAGTGGGAAATGTAAGTACAAACAGTGTTTACCTGTAGGTAATGAGGATGATTGAGTGCTATAGTAATTAGTAGCTCATGTAGTGCTTACATGTTCTGAACAAGTGCTGAGCATGAATAAGCAATACAGATAGGGTGTTGGATAACATAAACACACACTGCCCCCCAACAGCTACGCAATCACATATCCAAGTACACTGCAGAGCCCCTGTAACCATAATTATGATGGTACAAGGTGAACTCAGCCTGCATGGGACCTGTCCCTATCCCTGGTTGCATCATACACATATGGCAAAACAGTTTGCTCTACACATCATCTAAAACATAGCTTCATGTCAGTCTGTGAAACACTGAATGGTGCACACCAACAGTTATCACAACCCACAAAGTGGAGACACCACTCATAATGGGAGGCACTACACTACTACCATGCTGAGTCTGGTGTGAAAGTCCATGAACCTTAATCAACATATATGTTGTTATCAGTACAGATGTAGATGACAGTACGGATGATTTCACACTGCATATCATACCTGTGACAGGTCATAGGACATCATCACCCATACTGTGTTCCACCTACACTCAGTATACTAGATGTACCTTTGTATGTCACAGGAGTGTTCTGCCAGTGGACTGTTGACAGAACCAAAACTACAAAAGGTGTCTGAGTAATATGTGCTTATCACACCAGTGCCAGCTACAGTAAAACAGGGTTAATTTTTTGCACTCCCCCTCATTGTAGCCCATACCATACAGGCAAATGGGAAGTATCTGCCTATGTAAGTATGTGAATGGCTATGACCTAGGAGCAATAGCTGACTCAGTGTTGTGGACAACATACAGAGGGGGCTTTGTGTGTGACATATGTGCACAGTCTGACAGCTGCATATTGCATTGTCACCGTTAGGTTAATAACCCTGTACCCATGAACTACCGCCTAGGCAGCGGTCAACATAATGGACACTGTGTGTAAGGGATGCTGCTGTGCAGTTTGCCTCCTTGAGCTAGTGACGTCACCAAGCCTATTAGGTAGTCATAAGAGGCAACCCTAGTCATGACAGGGTGCCATCCATGAACATGGAGATCATTGTACATCCATACTCATAACTCAATTGACCAATATCAGATCAAATATCACCTTTAAGGGGTATTGGCCATATTTGGATGGCCAACAACAGCCTTCACAATCCTCATCTCCACTATGTACCATGATGCCTACCCTGCATAAAGACATGTCCAACATTGTGATGTTGGACATGCTACACGTACATATCCTGATCTGAAATACATACGTCATGGACATCCACCTTCCTAGTACAAAGATCGCCACGTGCTGGACAGATCCTTGTGCCATACACATTACATACTCCTGCCATACTATTCAACACTGTCCAGCAAAGCTGCACATTTCACCTCTGTCAGACATGGTGTGATGAGCGCATGGTAGATGTATCATTAACTGAGTGGATCAGTTATGTGGCACTGCTTCACCTGGTGTCAGAAATACAGCTGCCGGCTACAGCTAGGTAACCTTACATCCTAGGCTCATACATGGCCCAGGGCATACAGACTACTAGATGACCTTGGCCGTATATGCTATAGTTGATAACTATCCCTGCAAATACCATCAGGCTAGCCAGTATCCTATGTGTATCACATGTGCAACATAGGTGATACGTGGCAGAATGTTGAACTGCTGTATAGTGCCGTGTAGATGTATATGGCAAAACACATGCATGTAAAGGCTTCTGTGTGCATGTCTGCATTGTCACAGGTCATGTCCGTTAAGGCAGTGTATGTGTTTATATGTGACATATACACAGCATCAAGGTCAACAGCATTAATGTGGACACATCCAGGCATGTGCTGATAGGTAAGAACACCAGTACAGGCAAACAGACATGCCCATATCAAGACAGCATCCACATGGAGTATGAGCAATGTAATCAGGTGACACACATATATGGTGATAATATCCAATCCCCATTGGGTGTCACATGTGTGTGACACAAACATGTCAGTGGTGTCAGTGTCATGAAGATTTGCAAATACAACTATTTATATGTAATAAATGTGATACACATGTATGTGCAGCTGTATCTCTGTGCATCTCTGAGATACTGTGACCTGTCTACATCATTATGTCTTCGAGATATGCCACAAGCAAGGCTCCCAGTCTATACCAGCTTGGAGGATTAGGCCCTTATACCTTATCTCCAAGACAACTATGATGTCCTGTTTAGCCATGTGCCACAGGATGCACAGCAGTGAGATGACCTGTGGCCGGAACTTCGCAGGAGGGTTAATGATGTGGGTGGCCATAAACGCACATACCAGCAGGTGCGCAGACACTGCATGGATCTGATCAGATGTGCAAAACAGCGTGTGAATCCAATCATCAGGGAACAAGGTGCAACAGGTGGTGGGCCACCAACCCAGCCCCCACTCATGCATACAGAGGAGCTACTGGCCAACCTGGGGCCACCGTCAGAACAGCATCCACAAGCCTTAGCTGACATCATGGAGGTGGGTGAATCTCAACCACCGAGCCTGGAGTTGCCTAGTAAGTCACTACTGCACATATAACTATTATATCCCATATAGTTGCATGTGTCATTGTACAATATGTAATGTAACATCATATGCAAGGCATGTATACACACATGCCGCATACTATAGTATGCTACTCTGTGTATGTACACATGTGCATACTCCATAGTATATTCTATTGTACTGGTGAATATGTTAATATGCACATTGCACCCTGTAGCTGTCATACAGGTGTCGATAATGATCATACTGCTGTGTCACCCCTATATAGGTACCGCTGGTGTTCCGCTAAGACAGCAGACCATTGCAGGTATGACAATTATAAGTATCAGGCATGTTAATGCACAGATCTATTCATCATGTGGCCAGTTAACACATGTGCACATAATGTATTGTCCGGTCACAATATACAGGTCACATCTCCAATCCATCACATTAGCTACCCATGTGCAATACTTACAAAACTAAGTGAAACACCGACATGAAACCTCAGAAACTGTCATTGCTAGATGTGTGGACAGCTGTGCATACAATGGTGGAGGTGTTGTTCAATGTAGGAACATGTACTACACATCAGAACTACACATGTGGGGTACACAAACAGTACTACACAGTGAGCTGGAGTATGGACAGCCCACAGGATTCACCATTGTGGATTATGCCCCTGCTATGAGTGCACACATTGTGATGTGCCATCTGACATGTCTATGACATGTAGTGGGCTGGCTGCAACATTGTCTCACTATCCCATAAAACATACCCCACATACCAAACATACAACCCTTTGTCTCTATAACCCTGTGGACAGTGGGGTATATGACATCTATGGGTGTATGTCATATGGGACAACACAGACATGTGAGATAGATGGCCATCACAACTGTTTGGCCAACACATGTTCACACATGGCCATGGAGGATGGCCAGAGACATGTAGCAACACACAGTAGATGTGATGTGTTTGTGTGTACACCCTGTTGTACATTGGCTACACATGGTCCAACTATAGCCTTTGTTGAATGGTTATATTGCAGATGTGGAACACTGGACATCCTACAGGCCTGTGCACAGCTTGTGGAGGTGTAACATCATTTGACCACATAAGATGTGTTGAACATCATGACTGTGTCACAGCATGAGAGTAGACACCTGTACAGCATCCACATACATGCACAGACAACCACATCAGGCCACAGAAACAGTACATTTCCCTTGCTGCTGTTGGACATCACTGTCAGCCGTGCACCTCGTATGTGTGGTACACAAATGTCATGTGGGACATGGTGTATTGACAAGTCTACCATGTGTGGACATGGTTGCCAGGCAGCTAAAATATGTTTGCAGATGTGCAGGGGTGTCATCCGTATGGCCTTCAGTGACCTGTGTCAAACATTCCACATCATGGTTTAGTGTGTATACACCTCAGTGACGTGGGTCACAATCCACAGTATATATGTATTGTCTATGCACACAGTCATGGCTATGCACTGTGTCTGTAATTCACACTGTATAGCAGTAGAGACACCTCATGATTCCATGCAATGGCACTGTGTCTGTACTTCACACTACAGAGCAATATAGATGCCTCATAATACCCTTAAATGGTCATGCACATCTGCTAAATGTGCATTTTATCTGTAGGGTGGACAGACAACACTGCAGTGTGACACCATTACCCCATTGTATATGTGACAGGACACCTTTGTGTTAAACATGCATGCATGTCAATGCACACGTCAGCAGATTACATGTCATACTACATGTTAATGTCAAGGTCATATGCCACACATCAGCCATATGTACTGTTAACCTGTGCTGGTCCACATGGTGTAACTCAGGGATGCATGCTTACTACCATGATTGTGTGAAATGCATGGCTTCTGCTATGACACATGCATGCTGTTGTGTGCAACCCAGGGATGTATGATAACTACCACTATTATTGTCTGAGCTGCATGCCGTCTGCTGTATCACATGCATCTTGCATGCCTTCTGTCAAATCACATGCATGGTGTGTGCCTGTGTGTGTGTGTGTGTCTGTATTGTAATGTAGAGTCTTTGTTTGCCTTCACAGATGATGTAGGTGCGTTACCCTCCTGCAGTACATCTGATGTTAGTGTCCCCACAGACTCTAGCAGTGATGATGAACATATGCTTGAGGCACAGGCAGGGTTGTCAGGGGCTGAATCTGTGCCATTAGTTGCCATTCCACCTATACCCCCCTCATCCCCGCACACAGATCTCATGCCAACACATACCCCATCATCAGTGTCCATAGAGGCAGGACAGTTGGCACGTGGTAGCTTGTAACAGGAAAGTGTGGTGGCTACAGAAGGTGTGTATTCACACCATGGTGTCAGGCAAATGACTGGAGATGGGCCACACAGGCATGTGGCCAGTGCTGCTCGTAGGAGGACCTCTGGCTGACATGTCCCTGCAGAACAGAGCGCAGCAGCTGGTGTCACCAGACTCATGTTTCAGACTGTAATGGCGGCACAGGCATGTGCTGAATGGCAGAACAGAGAAGGGCAGAGGCTTCAGAGGGCCGCTATCCATTCTTTAAACAACAACATCCAGGCATTGGCAAATGCTCAACAGCAGATTGCTGAGGTTTTGGACAGACGATTGGGTGACATGGTTGGAATCCTTGACTGTGGCATGACAATCCATGAGCATGAGCTGTCTGTGCTGGAACATCTGGTAGGAGTGAGGCATAGGGCACATGGACATAGGCCAGCTACATCACCTGGTGCAGGTCTACATGAACAAGCTACTTCACATGCCCACTCCCATAGTGGTGGTAGCAGCAACAGTGCAGCTGGTGCTGTGCTGTCCACACCAGGATGCAACAGGCTACGTACACGTGGCCCTGGATGGTCCCAACGGGGACACGGTTCCAGTGGATATGTTGTCATTGGGCAGTACCCAATCTGCACCTCTGCCTGGTAGTGCCCATGCAACCCCTGGCAGGCACAGGTCACGTGGCCATGGCCGGACACCGTGAGCTGTAAAACCTGGTCTGTACAGTCTGGAGCTGTCAATAATACCCCTGTGTAGGCCAGACAAATGGCAGAACTGTATGCACACATACACGCACACACCAGAAACATCTGTAAGGCACTGCAACACTCACATGCATAACAACCACACATGGCCAATTAGATCACAGGCCCTAACCCACACACATGATGCCATCCACTGGTGCAGCCTAGGCTCCTGGCAAACATTATCACCCTGTGCATATGATGATGCCTGTGCCACATGCTACCACTCCACTGAATCAAACACATAAACACACAAAGACATACTCGGAGGCTCTGAGTAAAAATTTACCTAAACAGCAGAGGCCTCCAAAGCAGACACCCAAACAACTGCTACCTCAAGACACCCCACAAGCAACACATAAACCACAAAAGCAGTGTGCAAAGCAGTCACAGCCCTTAAGGCCAAATGCAACACCAAACATACTTGTCATAGGTGACTCCATAGTCAGACACACTGACGTCCCACTCACCAGGCTGAACAAGGAGAGGGTCACAGTAACCTGCCTATCGGGCGCTAGAATCCGCCACATAACACAAGCACTCGGGTCACTCCACGGCAAGTACAAATATGACACAGTCATTGTCCATGCTGGTGTGAAGCGACCTGAGACGTACCTCCCTGGACTACATGAAAAGAGACATAGAGGAGCTCTCTGATTATGTAGCCCAGGCAGGTATGACCCTAACCCTGAGCAGTATCCTTCCTTCACCAAGAATGATGCCACAATATAGAGACAAGATGATCAGCTTTAACAATTGGCTTAATGTCTGGTGTCATTCAAAGTGGATCCAGTGTCTGTCTGCCTGGGATGACATGCTTGACAAGCCATGCTGCTTCGCAAGGGATGGCTTGCACCTGTCACCCTGGGATTCTGGATATTGGCTAAGGCTCTTGCCACCCCATAGTGCCTTTTAGGCAAGGCTCAAATTCTAAACCTACCACCCTAGAAAAAAATGGGAAGAAAGTGAGGTAATGCTGCTCAATGCCAGAAGTCTAAATCTCAAAATGCACTTTAGGCCCTTCTCAGTATGGAGAACATCGATGTCTGTGCTGTAACTGAAACCTGGTTCAAGGCTCCTGAGAGCACCCGGCACTATTAGGTTTTACCTCATATCATGCGTTCGGCCCCAAAACCGGACCACACCACAAAAGGAGGGGTGTATCCATATTCATAAAGGATACCCACACCTCCAGGTTGGTGGCAACGCCCAAGCTTAGGAAACCATCCAGGTGCAACTAACCATAGGCAAACTGCTCTACAAATTGTAGCATGCTACAGGCCACCCTCTCAAACTCAAGAACCCCACACAGCCTTCCTGAAGACACTGGACGGTATAAATGTATCTCCAAACACCATCATATTGGGTCACTTCAACTACCGAATATAGACTGGGAACATTACTCAAGCCCTAACTTTCTAGCCCAACGGTTCCTGGAGTTCATAAATTCAAATGCCATGGAACAGCTAGTCACTGTTCCCACGAGGAGAAAATATACTAGATCTCATTGTCACAAACATGGGGACAAAATGCTCCACACGGAAGTATATCCTCATTGGTGAGATCTGATCATAAACTAATCTCACTGGAAATCCACATCCCGCCCCACCCCAAACAAAAGACCATAGTGAAGAACTTCTCTAAAGCAAACTTCACACTCAAGACTGGTGTGGTATCCTTCAAGGCCCTGAGCCAGTGGAAACCACAACCCAACCTAAGGGAAGCCCTTACAAATGCCTTCTATGAACACCTCCAGGACTGCATGGATCAGGCAATCCCAAATAAAACCAAGACTCTTTCCACAAAGGGCAAGCGTCCAGTCTGGTGAACCCCAGCCATTAACAAACTTTACAATAAGAGGAGAAAGCTATTACATGATAGAACAAAATCCATAAAAGGAAGTCACCCCTGATCATTATTAGTAAAAAATCACGAGCACTCATAAAATCAACTAAGGCCAATTTTGAGAAAAATTGCCATGGATTCAAAGGACAATCATAAGACCTTTTTCAGCTATGTTAGGAACCTGGGTGGAAACTCCCAGATATGCTCAGAATTAGTCCAAAATGATACAAAAATCACTGAACCCACAGACATTGCCAACATACTGGCAGACAGGTTCAGTGCAAACTTCACCCCTCTCCCCTAAAGGAGATAACTATCCCAGCCGAGTGTAGCCTCCCGGACATCTCAAATGCGCAGGTGAAAGCTGATCTCTCTAAAGCTAAAAACACAGCATCAATGGGACCAGATGGTGTCCCTGGCTGTGTGCTACATGAGCTAAATGAGGAATTAAACCGCATAAGGCAGCTGTTTAATCTCAGCCTTACCACAGGATACGTGCCCAAGGGTGGCGTCGGCAACTGTTGTCCCACTCCCACAAAGGCGCCTCTCACGGACCCTGGTAATAAGCCCCATAAGCTTAACAAGTCTAGTCTGCAAAGCTAGGGAGAGGATCATAATGGAGTTCATAAACAAAGATATAGGGGACTTGCAGACATTGGACCCGACCCAGTTTGGCTTTGTCAAGGGCAGATCATGCCTTTTGAACTTGGACTTCTTGAAACAGTCACCAAGGCCATTGATGAGGGAAAGGCAGTCCATACAGCCTACCTTGACCTTGCAAGGCTTTGACACAATACCCCACTCGGGTATTGTAGAAAAACTACCAGCTTAAATGTAAACCCATATGTCACAAGATGGGTTGCAAACTGGCAGGACAGAACCCACAGGGTTAGAGTTGCTGGCGCTGTGTCAGACTCCAAGCCCGTCTGAAGTGGTGTCCCACAGGGCTCGGTCATTAGCCCCTATTGTTTGGCATCTACTTCTCAGAAGTAAAGGCCAACATGGGAGGACTTTGGCTGACAAAGTTTGCAGGCGTCTGCAAACTGGGCACCAAAGTGTAAAGTGCATCGGACATGGATATCCTTCAGAAGGGACTCCACGAGAAACAGATAGCTGGTGCCAGAGCCATGGCCTGAAGTTAAACGCCAAAAATGTATAGTCATACCCTTCGAAAAACAAGGTAACCCAAGCTACCATATAGGTGGCAATCCACTAAGCACAGAAGGCGTTATCAGGGACCTGGGGACCCAGGTTGACAGTGGCCTTTCTTTTGACACTCACATTGCTAAAGTGGTTAGAAAGACCTTCTACATTGCCCACCTGATCATGAAGGGATTCACATCCAGATCTAGTGAGGTCATTGTTCCCCTGTACTCTTCACTTATCAGACCAATGATCGAGTACAATGCCCCATTCGGGATGTATCTCACCCGACATCTGCAGCAATTGGAGAGACCCCAAAAGTTCCTCACCAAAGGATAAAGGGACTCCAAAATCTGTCATATGCTGCCAGATTGAAGAAACTCCAGCTCTATTCAGTCGCATACTGTCTGCTCAGAGGTGACATGTGCCTGACATACAAGGCCATGTCCAACCCGGAATTAATGGACATGCTCCACCTCAAAAAATCCAAATCCACCAAAACCACTAGAGCAAGCGACTTAAACCTTACGGATATAAATAGGACGTGCTGGAGGGATAGATTTATCACTCAGAGACTCCCTATGCTGTGGAATAAAATCCCAGTCCATGTGAGGCAGAGCACCCCGCTGACTCTGTTCAAGAGAAATCTAGACCTGTGGATGGGAGATCGTAGGTTTACCCCGAGAATCATCTCTGTGTCACTGCTGGACAGAGGCACAACAAACTAATGGGCACAGTATTTTTTCATATAAGGGGTGGCGTAAGCCACAAAAATTTGGGCTAGGCTTATAAATGCCTTAGGGCAGATAGCCTAGTATAAACCTATGAACCTATGAACCTATCCCTGTCATCCACACCATCGGTGCAGGGACATGCTCATATGGTCTGATGCACAGGGTGAACAGAATAGGGAGATACGTGTAGATTACAATTGTTGTGTACTGTTGACATGCAGCAGACATACCATGTAGTACAGGTTTAGAATGCATTGTTTTCTGTTCACAGTATGTGTCTTGGTAACAACAGTAACAGCATGTTAGTAATGATGTTCTGCTTCCCTCCTTCAAGTCTAATTGCATGTGCCATTGAGTGCCAGTGTTTGCAGTTTTCCATGTGTAAATGTGGACTACTTACAGGTTTGTATGGCAATACCAGCATGCTATTCGTAGCTTCAACCTCACTGTTAGAAAGGCTGACATTCTAAAGATGTCTACACATCTACTGATCCAGGAGTATGGGAGCTGTGTACTAAGCTACAGTGGCTAGAGACATGACATCCATACTGGGTGACATCACAGGTACAGTTACATGGGGCGGGGCATTTACATAGCGGTCTAGCTGATGACAAGGGTAGAGGCCAGTTGATAGCTTGAGGCCTCACTGTGTAGCAGGAATATACATTCACATTTCAGGATGAGAACACACAACTACACACACACACACACACACACACACACACACACACACACACACACACACACAGACACAGAGACACACACACACACACACACACACACACACACACACACACAGGTATTTGCACACATGTATTCAGACACAAAGTAACATGCCCACACTCACGGGGTCGACACTGTAACACACACTCACACACACACACACACACACACACACACACACACACACACACACACACACACACACACACACACACACACACACTGTGGAGTCCACAATTGAATGCACCTATGTCATGCATATACAGATAGTTCACATGTGTGTGATACACACCCCACCTGCCTATGTCTTGCTTTCTACACTGCAGTATGTACAGATCTCTACAACAATGTACAGGAGTGTGAGTAACAATTGGGGTGTATTCTCCACCATACGTGGCATATATGGACACACAAACAAACACACATGGCAGTACTGTGAATCAAACACCTGCTAACTTATGATATGTATGACAGACATGCAGCAGTATTGCCCACATTACAATGTGTACCGATGCTACCTTTGGCAATTGTGCTGATACATGCACACGGGAGGTCTTAAGTGTTAAGGTGTCAAGTGATTTACAGTCAGTGACACCCTGACTGCTGTGTAGGTTGTATGTGTTCCCCTTCAATTAACAGAAACATAGCTTAGTGTTTTCACATGTTATTGTAAGACGCCTTGTGACATACCTGTGAGCTGTCTTCAGCAAACATCCATCTGCATTGATGGCCCACCACTTAGTTTTGTCCACACATCCATCCATACCTGATTTACATCTTACTGTACTGTCAGTATATCACCTTATACAGTTGGCAATGATGGGGCTGCATTGCAACTGCATGTTGTAGTAAGACACACGTCACCTGCAAACATCAACTACTGCACACGCATGGTAGCTAAACACACACCACTACATGTACATCTGTGTAGGTCCTACATTCCTGTCATTTAGCCATGTTTGTAGGCATTGCAATTGGTGGACATGTGTTATGACATACATGACACATGGACTGTTGTATGATATGATAGTTGTCATGGGTAACCAGTACAGAGGGAATGTTAACTCAGTCAACATTGATATCACACCTTATGTACTGTTAGTATTCAACAGCCATGGACCTACCTTCCATGTGCATGTGTGTAATTGCTTTAGCCACCTGTCTGCATGAAGGGCAGCAACAGCTATACTATGTACATATGTGTTGTGGGTGTCTGTGTGTGTGTGCCTGTGGCATGTACATATCCACGGAAGGTACATGTATGTCATATCCAAATATGAGGGTGTTTACTGGTGTACAGCAACAGTCATCTGTTACTGCTGTATATGATGCAGGGCTCCTGTTCTGTGTACAGCCATCCTGGTTACGAGCTGTGGTATCATTGCATTGCATAACACATAATGCAACTATGTCAGTACATGGGTAGTCTGCACAGTTGATGTAGAGCTAGGTACAGTCCACTGGTCATGGGTCACATGGTGTTGTACTAATATATGTTCTACCACATGTATGGATGTGTGTTGCTGGTCAAGGACATGGTGATGTCTGAGGGCTACATCCTAGAATGCGGCTTTCGACACTGTGATCTGCACCTGACACATCTGTGATGCCTTTTGAGGGTGTACTGGTTAGTACATGAGAGTGGCCTTCATGTACATGGGGACACCACCACCTGGAGCAGTCCATACCGGTGTTATGATCCACATGTTTGTATCCGAGATATATGGTGGTAGTGCTATTGTGCACAACTGAGCCTTCAGCCAGGTGTTCCTCACTGCACAGATGTCAGTATTCCCCATTGTTGGATCTACATTGTGCAGCTGTGATTATGAATGCTACACATCTAGCACTGTTTAGCATACACATACAATGCAGTTGTCCTCTAGGTGTCAGGGTGTTAAGCTGGTCTCAGGACATTTTTCTATGAATGGCACTATATGGGCGAAGTAGCCACTCCTGGCAGGACATCACCACATGTGGTAGTAGTGTGCCAGGTTTAGATTGGTACATCTAAGGTGACGGACAGCAGCAGACGTTGTGTAGAAGACCGGTGTCAGATATATGTAGTGCAGCATTCCTGCTAACAATGACAACTATCGACACTGGAGTCCATTACAATGTGTTGTTCACGTCTAAGTGTAATAGCATGGCCACTGTGCCCTTCCATGTTTAGAATCAGAGTGCATACAAAACAGCCCTGTGCTACTGTGTGTGTGAGCATGCCCAGTATAACGTTGTGTAGATGGACACATAGTACATTCCAAACGGCCGTGTGCTACTAAGTGTGTGAGCATGCCCAGTGACACCTTGTGCCAGTTATATGCCTCTATGTGTATGGGCATGGCCATTGTAACCCTGTATAGCAATAGTAGTTGTCCAGTCAACAGATGGCCATACCCCACTTCAGGATGGATTCCTACATTGAACACACAGGGTCACAGGTATGTACATCGTAACTGCTAGCATCCATGTCGATGTCCACATTCCTAGAAGGCCATATTGACAGTCTTGAAAGGTGTAGTGTCTGTGGCGCAGCTCGTATCTATGTAGTATTATAATAGTGGTCCGTAGATAGGCAGTTGTCCTGATTCCACCACTGGTGTGTGTTTTTCTCCATCTACCTGGGGACAGAAATATGCTTTTAGATTGCTCACACTTCATACAATCCCTATCGCCATCTTTGCCAGTGCTGATGATGTCACCCACCTAGAAGTACACCTCTCGGAGTGCTGTGTCCCAGTAATCTCAGTAGTGCATCCTGTAACTGCGAAATGCTGTAGTGTGATAAGATAGTTAGGTCGGTGTTCTAATCCCAGCCATGCCAAGTGTGTGTGTGTGTGTGTGTGTGTGTGTGTGTGTGTGTTTGTTTCTCTCTCTCTCTGTCTGCCTGGGGACAGAATAACTCTTTTAGACTGCTCACACTCCATACAATTCCTATTGCCGACTTTTCCATTGCTGATGATGTCACCCACCTAGAAGTACACCTCTGGGAGTGCTGTGCCCCAGTAATCTCAGTAGCATGTTCTGTAACTGCATAATGCTATAGTGTGATTAGGTAGTTAGGTCTGTGTTCTAATCCCAGCCATGCCAAGTGTGTGTGTCTCTATCTGCATGGGGACAGAATAATGCTTTTAAACTGCTCACACTCCATACAATCCCTATCGCCGACTTTTCCATTGCTGATGATGTCACCCACCTAGAAGTACACCTCTGGGAGTGTTGTGTCCCAGTAATCTCGGTAGTGCTTTCTATAACTGCATAATGCTGTAGTGTGATAGAATAGACAGGTAGGTGTTCTATTCCAAAGCATAACAGGTGTGTGTGTTTGGCAGTGTCTGTGAATGGCTAGCTCCAGGATGTGCTGAGGAGTGTGTGGTTTCTTGTTTTCTTATAAAGTGGCCATAAATGTCACAATCGGCCAAGAGACTGGGTTGGCAAGACATACACATACATTCGGCAATAGGTCTAGTGAGTAATGTCAGCAGCCCTAATCTTACCCTTAATACAGTCTGAACCCGTGTGATGCACAGAAACACACTTGCCTTGATATTAACACCAGTACATAATGCAGGAGGTACATGTGATTTTCTTTTCATTCTTGTCTAATGCTTTGGTGTCACGTGGTCCACTGTTGAGATATATATTCTATATCTACGTATGTGTGTGTATATGTATATGTATATGTGTGTGTATGTATATATATATATATATATATATATATATATATATATATATATATATATATATATATATGTATGTGTGTGTGGACATTAGCACACATAAACCTACATGATGGAATACATGTCCTGTACTGTTGAATGCCTATGCTGGATAATCTGTATGTGATAACCTCATATGGATGTATATCTGCCATGGATAAAATCTTTTTAGGTGGTGGGAAA